>NW_025956016.1:0-48055 GCF_023159225.1 Perognathus longimembris pacificus | reverse complement strand
CAGTACATTATCCTTTCCCCTGTGTAATTACCTTAACAAGCTCCAGCTGTTTTTATTCTCAGAAGGTTTACTCCCTGATATACAGCTGCCTACCCCCTTCGTAAGTGCAGGTCCTAAATGAGCTTTTTTCTCTGTTCCCTCACCACAATCCAGATTCTTTTGGGGAGTTACCAGTACAGTATCCATACCAGGAAGTACTTAATTTATTAAGCTACTGCTTTTCTTAATCTTAGTGGAGATATTTACTGATAAACAGCTACCTACGCTGCATGTTCATGTCGTTCCTAAATGAGCTTTTTTCTCTCTCCGCTCACCACAAATCAGATTCTTCTGAGGAGTTCCCAGTACATTATCCTTTCCCCTGTGTAATTACCTGAACAAGCTCCAGCTGTTTTTATTCTCAGAAGGTTTACTCCCTGATATACAGCTGCCTACCCCCTTGGTAAGTGCAGGTCCTAAATGAGCTTTTTTCTCTGTTCCCTCACCACAATCCAGATTCTTTTGGGGAGTTACCAGTACAGTAACCATACCAGGAAGTACTTAATTTATTAAGCTACTGCTTTTCTCAATCTCAGTGGAGATATTTACTGATAAACAGCTACCTTCGCAGCATGTTCATGTCGTTCCTAAATGAGCATTTATCTCTCTCCCCTCACCACAAATCAGATTCTTCTGAGGAGTTCCCAGTACATTATCCTTTCCCCTGTGTAATTACCTGAACAAGCTCCAGCTGTTTTTATTCTCAGAAGGTTTACTCCCTGATATACAGCTGCCTACCCCCTTCGTAAGTGGAGGTCCTAAATGAGCTTTTTTCTCTGTTCCCTCACCACAATCCAGATTCTTTTGGGGAGTTACCAGTACAGTAACCATACCAGGAAGTAATTAATTTATTAAGCTACTGCTTTTCTTAATCTCAGTGGAGATATTTACTGATAAACAGCTACGTACGCAGCATGTTCATGTCGTTCCTAAATGAGCTTTTATCTCTCTCCCCTCTCCACAAATCAGATTTTTCTGAGGAGTTCCCAGTACATTATCCTTTCCCCTGTGTAATTACCTTAACAAGCTCCAGCTGTTTTTATTCTCAGAAGGTTTACTCCCTGATATACAGCTGCCTAACCCCTTCGTAAGTGTAGGTCCTAAATGAGCTTTTTTCTCTGTTCCCTCACCACAATCCAGATTCTTTTGGGGAGTTACCAGTACAGTAACCATACCAGGAAGTACTAAATTTAATAAGCTACTGCTTTTCTTTTTTTTTTTTTTTTTTTTTTTTTTTTTGGCCAGTCCTGGGCCTTGGACTCAGGGCCTGAGAACTGTCCCTGGCTTCTTCCCGCTCAAGGCTAGCACTCTGCCACTTGAGCCACAGCGCCGCTTATGGCCGTTTTCTGTATATGTGGTGCTGGAGAATCGAACCTAGGGCCTCGTGTATATGAGGCAGGCACTCTTGCCACTAGGCTATATCCCCAGCCCGCTTTTCTTAATCTCAGTGGAGATATTTACTGATAAACAGCTACCTACGCAGCATGTTCATGTCGTTCCTAAATGAGCTTTTATCTCTCTCCCCTCACCACAAATCAGATTCTTCTGAGGAGTTCCCAGTACATTATCCTTTCCCCTGTGTAATTACCTTAACAAGCTCCAGCTGTTTTTATTCTCAGAAGGTTTACTCCCTGATATACAGCTGCCTACCCCCTTCGTAAGTGCAGGTCCTAAATGAGCTTTTTTCTCTGTTCCCTCACCACAATCCAGATTCTTTTGGGGAGTTACCAGTACAGTAACCATACCAGGAAGTACTTAATTTATTAAGCTACTGCTTTTCTTAATCTCAGTCGAGATATTTACTGATAAACAGCTACCTACGCAGCATGTTCATGTCGTTCCTAAATGAGCTTTTATCTCTCTCCCCTCACCACAAATCAGATTCTTCTGAGGAGTTCCCAGTACATTATCCTTTCCCCTGTGTAATTACCTTAACAAGCTCCAGCTGTTTTTATTCTCAGAAGGTTTACTCCCTGATATACACATTCCTACCCCCTTCGTAAGTGCAGGTCCTAAATGAGCTTTTTTCTCTGTTCCCTCACCACAATCCAGATACTTTTGGGGAGTTACCAGTAGAGTAACCATACCAGGAAGTACTTAATTTATTAAGCTACTGCTTTTCTTAATCTCAGTGGAGATATTGACTGATAAACAGCTACCTACGCAGCATGTTCATGTCGTTCCTAAATGAGCTTTTATCTCTCTCCCCTCACCACAAATCAGATTCTTCTGAGGAGTTCCCAGTACATTATCCTTTCCCCTGTGTAATTACCTTAACAAGCTCCAGCTGTTTTTATTCTCAGAAGGTTTACTCCCTGATATACAGCTGCCTACCCCCTTCGTAAGTGCAGGTCCTAAATCAGCTATTTTCTCTGTTCCCTCACCACAATCCAGATTCTTTTGGGGAGTTACCAGTTTAGTAACCATACCAGGAAGTACTTAATTTATTAAGCTACTGCTTTTCTTAATCTCAGTGGAGATATTTACTGATAAACAGCTACCTACGCAGCACGTTCATGTCGTTCCTAAATGAGCTTTTATCTCTCTCCCCTCACCACAAATCAGATTCTTCTGAGGAGTTCCCAGTACATTATCCTTTCGCCTGTGTAATTACCTTAACAAGCTCCAGCTGTTTTTATTCTCAGAAGGTTTACTCCCTGATATACACATTCCTACCCCCTTCGTAAGTGCAGGTCCTAAATGAGCTTTTTTCTCTGTTCCCTCACCACAATCCAGATTCTTTTGGGGAGTTACCAGTACAGTAACCATACCAGCAAGTACATAATTTATTAAGCAACTGCTTTTCTTAATCTCAGTGGAGATATTTACTGATAAACAGCTACCTACGCTGCATGTTCATGTCGTTCCTAAATGGGCTTTTATCTCTCTCCCCTCACCACAAATCAGATTCTTCTGAGGAGTTCCCAGTACATTATCCTTTCCCCTGTGTAATTACCTTAACAAGCTCCAGCTGTTTTTATTCTCAGAAGGTTTACTCCCTGATATACAGCTGCCTACCCCCTTCGTAACTGCAGGTCCTAAATGAGCTTTTTTCTCTGTTCCCTCACCACAACCCAGATTCTTTTGGGGATTTACCAGTACAGTAACCATACCAGGAAGTACTTAATTTATTAAGCTACTGCTTTTCATAATCTCAGTGGAGATATTTACTGATAAACAGCTACCTACGCAGCATGTTCATGTCGTTCCTAAATGAGCTTTTTTCTCTCTCCACTCACCACAAATCAGATTCTTCTGAGGAGTACCCAGTACATTATCCTTTTCCCTGTGTAATTACCTTAACAAGCTCCAGCTGTTTTTATTCTCAGAAGGTTTACTCCCTGATATACAGCTGCCTACCCCCTTCGTAACTGCAGGTCCTAAATGAGCTTTTTCTCTGTTCCCTCACCACAATCCAGATTCTTTTGGGGAGTTACCAGTACAGTAACCATACCAGGAAGTACTTAATTTATTAAGCTACTGCTCATCTTAATCTCAGTCGAGATATTTACTGATAAACAGCTACCTACGCAGCATGTTCATGTCGTTCCTAAAGGAGCTTTTATCTCTCTGCCCTCACCTCAAATCAGATTCTTCTGAGGAGTTCCAGTACATTATCCTTTCCCCTGTGTAATTACCTTAACAAGCTCCAGCTGTTTTTATTCTCAGAAGGTTTACTCCCTGATATACAGCTGCCTACCCCCTTCGTAAGTGCAGGTCCTAAATGAGCTTTTTTCTCTGTTCCCTCACCACAATCCAGATGCTTTTGGGGAGTTACCAGTACAGTAACCATACCAGGAAGTACTTAATTTATTAAGCTACTGCTTTTCTTAATCTCAGTGGAGATATTTACTGATAAACAGTTACCTACGCAGCATGTTCATGTCGTTCATAAATGAGCTTTTATCTCTCTCCCCTCACCACAAATCAGATTCTTCTGAGGAGTTCCCAGTACATTATCCTTTCCCCTGTGTAATTACCTTAACAAGCTCCAGCTGTTTTTATTCTCAGAAGGTTTACTCCCTGATATACAGCTGCCTACCCCCTTGGTAAGTGCAGGTCCTAAATGAGCTTTTTTCTCTGTTCCCTCACCACAATCCAGATTCTTTTGGGGAGTTACCAGTACAGTAACCATACCAGGAAGTACTTAATTTATTAAGCTACTGCTTTTCTTAATCTCAGTGGAGATATTTACTTATAAACAGCTACCTTCGCAGCATGTTCATGTCGTTCCTAAATGAGCATATATCTCTCTCCCCTCACCACAAATCAGATTCTTCTGAGGAGTTCCCAGTACATTATCCTTTCCCCTGTGTAATTACCTTAACAAGCTCCAGTTGTTTTTATTCTCAGAAGGTTTACTCCCTGATATACAGCTGTCTACCCCCTTCGTAAGTGAGGGTCCTAAATGAGCTTTTTTCACTGTTCCCTCACCACAATCCAGATTCTTTTGGGGAGTTACCAGTACAGTAACCATACCAGGAAGTACTTAATTTAATAAGCTACTGCTTTTCTTAATCTCAGTGGAGATATTTACTGATAAACAGCTACCTTCGCAGCATGTGCATGTCATTCCTAAATGAGCTTTTATCTCTCTCCCCTCACCACGAATCAGATTCTTCTGAGGAGTTCCCAGTACATTTTCCTTTCCCCTGTGTAATTACCTTAACAATCTCCAGCTGTTTTTATTCTCAGAAGGTTTAATCCCTGATATACAGCTGCCTACCCCCTTCCTAACTGCAGGTCCTAAATGAGCTTTTTTCTCTGTTCCCTCACCTCAATCCAGATTCTTTTGGGGATTGACCAGTACAGTAACCATACCAGGAAGTACTTAATTTATTAAGCTACTGCTTTTCTTAATCTCAGTGGAGATATTTACTGATAAACAGCTACCTACGCAGCATGTCATGTCGTTCCTAAATGAGCTTTTATCTCTCTCCCCTCACCACAAATCATATTGTTCTGAATTGTTCCCAGTACATTATCCTTTCCCCTGTGTAATTACCTTAACAAGCTCCAGCTGTTTTTATTCTCAGAAGGTTTACTCCCTGATATACAGCTGCCTACCCCCTTCGAAAGTGCAGGTCCTAAATGAGCTTTTTTCTCTGTTCCCTCACCACAATCCAGATTCTTTTGGGGAGTTACCAGTACAGTAACCATACCAGGAAGTACTTAATTTATTAAGCTACTGCTTTTCTTAATCTCAGTGGAGATATTTACTGATAAATAGCTACCTACGCAGCATGTCCTTGTCGTTATTAATGAGCTTTTATCTCTCTCCCCTCACCACAAATCAGATTCTTCTGAATTGTTCCAGTACATTATCCTTTCCCCTGTGTAATTACCTTAACAAGCTCCAGCTGTTTTTATTCTCAGAAGGTTTACTCCCTGATATACAGCTGCCTACCCCCTTCGTAAGTGCAGGTCCTAAATGTGCTTTTTTCTCTGTTTCCTCACCACAATCCAGATTCTTTTGTGGAGTGACCAGTACAGTAACCATACCAGGAAGTACTTAATTTATTAAGCTACTGCTTTTCTTAATCTCAGTGGAGATATTTACTGATAAACAGCTACTTTCGCAGCATGTCCATGTCGTTCCCAAATGAGCTTTTATCTCTCTCCCCTCACCTCGACTCAGATTCTTCTGAGGACTTCCCAGTACATTAACCTTTCCCCTGTGTAATTACCTTAACAAGCTCCAGCTGTTTTTATTCTCAGAAGGTTTACTCCCTGATATACAGCTGCCTACCCCCTTCGTAAGTGCAGGTCCTAAATGAGCTTTTTTCTCTGTTCCCTCACCACAATCCAGATTCTTTGGGGAGTTACCAGTACAGTAACCATACCAGGAAGTACTTAATTTATTAAGCTACTGCTTTTCTTAATCTCAGTGGAGATATTTACTGATAAACATCCACCTACGCAGCATGTTCATGTCGTTCCTAAATGAGCTTTTGTCTCTCTCCCCTCACCACAAATCAGATTCTTCTGAGGAGTTCCCAGTACATTCTCATTTCCCCTGTGTAATTACCTTACCAAGCTCCAGCTGTTTTTATTCTCAGAAGGTTTACTCCCTGATATACAGCTGCCTACCCCCTTCCTAAGTGCAGGTCCTAAATGAGCTTTTTTCTCTGTTCCCTCACCACAATCCAGATTCTTTGGGGAGTTACCAGTAGAGTAACCATACCAGGAAGTACTTAATTTATTAAGCTACTGCTTTTCTTAATCTCAGTGGAGATATTTACTGATAAACATCCACCTACGCAGCATGTTCATGTCGTTCCTAAATGATCTTTTGTCTCTCTCCCCTCACCACAAATCAGATTCTTCTGAGGAGTTCCCAGTACATTCTCCTTTCCCCTGTGTAATTACCTTACCAAGCTCCAGGTGTTTTTATTCTCAGAAGGTTTACTCCCTGATATACAGCTGCCTACCCCCTTCCTAAGTGCAGGTCCTAAATGAGCTTTTTTCTCTGTTCCCTCACCGCAATCCAGATTCTTTTGGGGAGTTACCAGTACAGTAACCATACCAGGAAGTACTTAATTTATTAAGCTACTGCTTTTCTTAATCTCACTGGAGATATTTACTGATAAACAGCTACATACGCAGCCTGTTCATGTCGTTCCTAAATGAGCATTTATCTCTTTCCCCTCACCACAAATCAGATTCTTCTGAGGAGTTCCCAGGACTTTATCCTTTCCCCTGTGTAATTACCTTAACAAGCTCCAGCTGTTTTTATTATCAGAAGGTTTACTCCCTGATATACTGCTGCCTACCCCCTTCGTAAGTGCAGGTCCTAAATGAGCTTCTTTCTCTGTTCCCTCACCAAAATCCATATTCTTTTGGGGAGTTACCAGTACAGTAACCATACCAGGAAGTATTTAATTTATTAAACTACTGCTTTTCTTAATCTCAGTGGAGATATTTACTGATAAACAGCTACGTACGCAACATGTTCATGTCGTTCCTAAATCAGCTTTTATCTCTCTCCCCTCACCACAAATCATATTCTTCTGAGGAGTTCCCAGTACATTATACTTTCCTCTGTGTAATTACCTTAACAAGCTCCAGCTGTTTTTATTCTCAGAAGGTTTACTCCCTGATATACAGCTGCTACCCCCTTCGAAAGTGCAGGTCCTAAATGAGATTTTTTCTCTGTTCCCTCACCACAATCCAGATTCTTTTGGGGAGTTACCAATACAGTAACCATTCCAGGAAGTACTTAATAAATTAAGCTACTGCTTTTCTTAATCTCAGTGGAGATATTTACTGATAAACAGCTACCTACGCAGCATGTTCATGTCGTTCCTCAATGAGCTTTTATCTCTCTCCCCTCACCACAAATCAGATTCTTCTGAGGAGTTCCCAGTACATTATCCTTTCCCCTGTGTAATTACCATAACAAGCTCCAGCTGATTTTATTCTCAGAAGGTTTACTCCCTGATATACAGCTGCCTACCCCCTTCGTAAGTGCATGTCCTAAATGAGCTTTTTTCTCTGTTCCCTCACCACAATCCAGATTCTTTTGGGGAGTTACCAGTACAGTAACCATACCAGGAAGTACTTAATTTATTAAGCTACTGCTTTTCTTAATCTCAGTGGAGATATTTACTGATAAACAGCTACGTACGCAGCATGTTCATGTCGTTCCTAAATCAGCTTTTATCTCTCTCCCCTCACCACAAATCATATTCTTCTGAGGAGTTCCCAGTACATTATACTTTCCTCTGTGTAATTACCTTAACAAGCTCCAGCTGTTTTTATTCTCAGAAGGTTTACTCCCTGATATACAGCTGCCTACCCCCTTCGAAAGTGCAGGTCCTAAATGAGATTTTTTCTCTGTTCCCTCACCAAAATCCAGATTCTTTTTGGGAGTTACCAATACAGTAACCATTCCAGGAAGTACTTAATTTATTAAGCTACTGCTTTTCTTAATCTCAGTGGAGATATTTACTGATAAACAGCTACGTATGCAGCATGTTCATGTCGTTCCTAAATGAGCTTTTATCTCTCTCCCCTCACCACAAATCAGATTCTTCTGAGGATTTCCCAGTACATTAAGGTTTCCCCTGTGTAATTACCTTAACCAGATCCAGCTGTTTTTATTCTCAGAAGGTTTACTCCCTGATATACTGCTGCCTACCCCCTTCGTAAGTGCAGGTCCTAAATGAGCTTTTTTCTCTGTTCCCTCACCACAATCCTGATTCTTTTGGGGAGTTACCAGTACAGTAACCATACCAGGAAGTACTTAACTTATTAAGCTACTGCTTTTCATAATCTCAGTGGAGATATTTACTGATAAACAGCTACCTACGCAGCATGTTCATGTCGTTCCTCAATGAGCTTTTATCACTCTCCGCTCACCACAAATCAGATTCTGCTGATTAGTTCCCAGTATATTATCCTTTCCCCTGTGTAATTATCTTTACAAGCTCCAGCTGTTTTTATTCTCAGAAGGTTTACTCCCTGATAAACTGCTGCCTACCCCCTTCGTAAGTGCAGGTCCTAAATGAGCTTTTTTCTCTGTTCCCTCACCACAATCCAGATCGTTTTGGGGAGTTACCAGTACAGTAACCATACCAGGAAGTACTTAATTTATTAAGCTACTGCTTTTCTTAATGTCAGTGGAGATATTTACTGATAAACAGCTACGTACGCAGCATGTTCATGTCGTTCTTAATGAGCTTTTATCTCTCTCCCCTCACCACAAATCGGATTCTTCTGAGGAGTTCCAAGTACATTATCCTTTCCCTTGTGTAATTACCTTAACAAGCTCCAGGTGTTTTTATTTTCAGAAGGTTGACTCCCTGATATACAGATGCCTACCCCCTTCGTAAGTGCAGGTCCTAAATGAGCTTTTTTCTCTGTTCCCTCACCACAATCCAGATTCTTTTGGGGAGTTACCAGTACAGTAACCATACCAGGAAGTACTTAATTTATTAAGCTACTGCTTATCTTAATCTCAGTGGAGATAATTACTGATAAACAGCTACCTACGCAGCATGTTCATGTCGTTCCTAAATGAGCTTTTATCTCTCTCCCCTCACCACAAATCAGATTTTTCTGAGGAGTTCCCAGTACATTATCCTTTCCCCTGTGTAATTACCTTAACAAGCTCCAGCTGTTTTTATTCTCAGAAGGTTTACTCCCTGATATACAGCTGCCTACCCCCTTCGTAAGTGCAGGTCCTAAATGAGCTTTATTCTCTGTTCCCTCACCACAATCCAGATTCTTTTGGGGAGTTACCAGTACAGTAACCATACCAGGAAGTACTTAATTTATTAAGCTACTGCTTTTCTTAATCTCAGTGGAGATATTTACTGATAAACAGCTACCTACGCAGCATGTTCATGTCGTTCCTAAATGAGCTTTTATCTCTCTCCCCTCACCACAAATCAGATACTTCTGAGGAGTTCCCAGTACATTATCCTTTCCCCTGTGTAATTACCTTAACAAGCTCCAGCTGTTTTTATTCTCAGAAGGTTTACTCCCTGATATACAGCTGCCTACCCGCTTCGTAAGTGCAGGTCCTAAATGAGCATTTTTCTCTGTTCCCTCACCACAATCCAGATTCTTTTGGGGAGTTACCAGTACAGTATCCATACCAGGAAGTACTTAATTTATTAAGCTACTGCTTTTCTTAATCTCAGTGGAGATATTTACTGATAAACAGCTACCTACGCAGCATGTTCATGTCGTTCCTAAATGAGCTTTTATCTCTCTCCCCTCACCACAAATCAGATTCTTCTGAGGAGTTCCCAGTACATTATCCTTTCCCCTGTGTAATTACCTTAACAAGCTCCAGCTGTTTTTATTCTCAGAAGGTTTACTTCCTGATATACAGCTGCCTACCCCCTTCGTAAGTGCAGGTCCTAAATGAGCTTTTTTCTCTGTTCCCTCACCACAATCCAGATTCTTTTGGGGAGTTACCAGTACAGTAACCATACCAGGAAGTACTTAATTTAATAAGCTACTGCTTTTCTTAATCTCAGTGGAGATATTTACTGATAAACAGCTACGTACGCAGCATGTTCATGTCGTTCCTAAATGAGCTTTTATCTCTCTCCCCTCACCACAAATCAGAGTCTTCTGAGGAGTTCCCAGTACATTATTCTTTCCCCGGTGTAATTACCTTAACAAGCTCCAGCTGTTTTTATTCTCAGAAGGTTTACTCCCTGATATACAGCTGCCTACCCCATTCGTAAGTGCAGGTCCTAAATTAGCTTTTCTCTGTTCCCTCACCACAATCCAGATTCTTTAGGGGACTTACCAGTACAGTAACCATACCTGGAAGTACTTAATTTATTAAGCTACTGCTTTTCTTAATCTCAGTGGAGATATTTACTGATAAACAGCTACCTACGCAGCATGTTCATGTCGTTCCTAAATGAGCTTTTATCTCACTCCCCTCACCACAAATCAGATTTTTCTGAGGAGTTCCCAGTACATTATCCTTTCCCCTGTGTAATTACCTTAACAAGCTCCAGCTGTTATTATTCTCAGAAGGTTTACTCCCTGATATACAGCTGCCTAACCCCTTCGTAAGTGCAGGTCCTAAATGAGCTTTTTTCTCTGTTCCCTCACCACAATCCAGATTCTTTTGGGGAGTTACCAGTACAGTAACCATACCAGGAAGTACTTAATTTATTAAGCTACTGCTTTTCTTAATCTCAGTGGAGATATTTACTGATAAACAGCTACCTACGCAACATGTTCATATCGTTCCTAAAAGAGCTTTTATCACTCTCCCCTCACCACAAATCAGATTCTTCTTAGGAGTTCCCAGTACATTATCCTTTCCCCTGTGTAATTACCTTAACAAGCTCCAGCTGTTTTTATTCTCAGAAGGTTTACTCCCTGATATACAGCTGCCTACCCCCTTCGTAAGTGCAGGTCCTAAATGAGCTTTTTCTCTGTTCCCTCACCACAATCCAGATTCTTTTGGGGAGTTACAAGTACAGTAACCATACCAGGAAGTACTTAATTTATTAAGCTACTGCTTTTCTTAGTCTCAGTGGAGATATTTACTGATAAACAGCTACCTACGCAGCATGTTCATGTCGTTCCTAAATGAGTTTTTATCTCTCTCCCCTCACCACAAATCAGATTCTTCTGAGGAGTTCCCAGTACATTATCCTTTCCCCTGTGTAATTACCTTAACAAGCTCCAGTTGTTTTTATTCTCAGAAGGTTTACTCCCTGATATACAGCTGTCTACCCCCTTCGTAAGTGAGGGTCCTAAATGAGCTTTTTTCTCTGTTCCCTCACCACAATCCAGATTCTTTTGGGGAGTTACCAGTACAGTAACCATACCAGGAAGTACTTAATTTAATAAGCTACTGCTTTTCTTAATCTCAGTGGAGATATTTACTGATAAACAGCTACCTTCGCAGCATGTGCATGTCGTTCCTAAATGAGCTTTTATCTCTCTCCCCTTACCACGAATCAGATTCTTCTGAGGACTTCCCAGTACATTATCCTTTAGCCTGTGTAATTACCTTAACAAGCTCCAGCTGTTTTTATTCTCAGAAGGTTTACTCCCTGATATACAGCTGCCTACCCCCTTCCTAAGTGCAGGTCCTAAATGAGCTTTTTTCTCTGTTCCCTCACCACAGTCCAGATTCTTTGGGGAGTTACCAGTACAGTAACCATACCAGGAAGTACTTAACTTATTAAGCTACTGCTTTTCTTAATCTCAGTGGAGATATTTACTGATAAACAGCTAACTACGCATCATGTTCATGTCGTTCCTCAATGAGCTTTTATCTCTCTCCCCTCACCACAAATCAGATTCTTCTGAGGAGTTCCCAGTACATTATCCTTTCCCCTGTGTAATTACCATAACAAGCTCCAGCTGATTTTATTCTCAGAAGGTTTACTCCCTGATATACAGCTGCCTACCCCCTTCGTAAGTGCATGTCCTAAATGAGCTTTTTTCTCTGTTCCCTCACCACAATCCAGATTCTTTTGGGGAGTTACCAGTACAGTCACCACACCAGGAAGTACTTAATTTGTTAAGCTACTGCTTTTCTTAATCTCAGTGGAGATATTTACTGATAAACAGCTACGTACGCAGCATGTTCATGTCGTTCCTAAATGAGCTTTTATCTCTCTCCCCTCACCACAAATCAGATTCTTCTGAGGAGTTCCCAGTACATTATCCTTTCCCCTGTGTAATTACCTTAACAAGCTCCAGCTGTTTTTATTCTCAGAAGGTTTACTCCCTGATATACAGGTGCCTACCCCCTTCGTAAGTGCAGGTCTTAACTGTGCTTTTTTCTCTGTTCCCTCACCACAATCCAGATTCTTTTGGGGAGTTACCAGTACAGTACCCATACCAGGAAGTACTTAATTTATTAAGCTACTGCTTTTCTTAATCTCAGTGGAGATATTTACTGATAAACAGCTACCTACGCAGCATGTTCATGTCCTTCCTAAATGAACTTTTATCTCTCTCCCCTCACCACAATTCAGATTCTTCTGAGGAGTTCTCAGTACATTATCCATTCCCCTGTGTAATTACCTTAACAAGCTCCAGCTGTTTTTATTCTCAGAAGGTTTACTCCCTGATATACAGCTGCCTACCACCTTCGTAAGTGCAGGTCCTAAATGAGCTTTTTTCTCTGTTACCTCACCACAATCCAGATTCTTTGGGGAGTTACCAGTACAGTAACCATACCAGGAAGTACTTAATTTATTAAGCTACTGCTTTTCTTAATCTCAGTGGAGATATTTACTGATAAACAGCTACCTACGCAGCATGTTCATGTCGTTCCTTAATGAGCTTTATCTCTCTCCCCTCACCACAAATCAGATTCTTCTGAGGAGTTCCCCGTATATAATCCTTTCCCGTGTGTAATTACCTTAACAAGCTCCAGCTGTTTTTATTCTCAGAAGGTTTACTCCCTGATATACAGGTGCCTACCCCCTTCGTAAGTGCAGGTCCTAACTGAGCTTTTTTCTCTGTTCCCTCACCACAATCCAGATTCTTTTGGGGAGTTACCAGTACAGTACCCATACCAGGAAGTACTTAATTTATTAAGCTACTGCTTTTCTTAATCTCAGTGGAGATATTTACTGATAATCAGCTACCTACGCAGCATGTTCATGTCGTTTCTAAATGAGCTTTTATCTCTCTCCCCTCACCACAAATCAGATTCTTCTGAGGAGTTCCCAGTACATTATCCATTCCCCTGTGTAATTACCTTAACAAGCTCCAGCTGTTTTTATTCTCAGAAGGTTTACTCCCTGATATACAGCTGACTAGCCCTTCGTAAGTGCAGGTCCTAAAGGAGCTTTTTTCTCTGTTCCCTCACCACAATCCAGATTCTTTTGGGGAGTTACCAGTACAGTAACCATACCAGGAAGTACTTAATTTATTAAGCTACTGCTTTGCTTAATCTCAGTGGAGATATTTACTGATAAACAGCTACCTACGCAGCATGTTCATGTCGTTCCTAAATGAGCTTTTATCTCTCTCCCCTCACCACAAATCAGATTCTTCTGAGGAGTTCCCAGTACATTATCCTTTCCCCTGTGTAATTCCCTTAACAAGCTCCAGCTGTTTTTATTCTCAGAAGGTTTACTCCCTGATATACTGCTGCCTACCCCCTTCGTAAGTGCAGGTCCTAAATGAGCTTTTTTCTCTGTTCCCTCACCACAATCCAGATTCTTTTGGGGAGTTACCAGTACAGTAACCATACCAGGAAGTAATTAATTTATTAAGCTACTGCTTTTCTTAATCTCAGTGGAGATATTTACTGATAAACAGCTACCTACGCAGCATGTTCATGTGGTTCCTAAATGAGCTTTTATCTCTCTCCCCTCAGCACAAATCAGATTCTTCTGAGGAGTTCCCAGTACGTTATCCTTTCCCCTGTGTAATTACCTTAACAAGCTCCAGCTATTTTTATCCTCAGAAGGTTTACTCGCTGATATACAGCTGCCTACCCCCTTCGTAAGTGCAGGTCCTAAATGAGCTTTTTTCTCTGTTCCCTCACCACAATCCAGATTCTTTTGGGGAGTTACCAGTACAGTACCCATACCAGGAAGTACTTAATTTATTAAGCTACTGCTTTTCTTAATCTCAGTGGAGATATTTACTGATAAACAGCTACCTACGCAGCATGTTCATGTCGTTCCTAAATGAGCTTTTATCTCTCTCCCCTCACCACAAATCAGATTCTTCTGAGGAGTTCCCAGTACATTATCCATTCCCCTGTGTAATTACCTTAACAAGCTCCAGCTGTTTTTATTCTCAGAAGGTTTACTCCCTGATATACAGCTGCCTAGCCCTTCGTAAGTGCAGGTCCTAAAGGAGCTTTTTTCTCTGTTCCCTCACCACAATCCAGATTCTTTTGGGGAGTTACCAGTACAGTAACCATACCAGGAAGTACTTAATTTACTAAGCTACTGCTTTTCTTAATCTCAGTGGAGATATTTACTGATAAACAGCTACCTACGCAGCATGTTCATGTCGTTCCTAAATGAGCTTTTATCTCTCTCCCCTCACCACAAATCAGATTCTTCTGAGGAGTTCCCAGTACATTATCCTTTCCACTGTGTAATTACCTTAATAAGCTCCAGCTGTTTTTATTCTCAGAAGGTTTACTCCCTGATATAAGCTGCCTAACCCCTTCGTAAGTGCAGGTCTTAATGAGCTTTTTTCTCTGTTCCCTCACCACAATCCAGATTCTATTGGGGAGTTACCAGTACAGTAACCATACCAGGAAGTACTTAATTTATTAAGCTACTGCTTTTCTTAATCTCAGTGGAGATATTTACTGATAAACAGCTACCTACGCAGCATGTTCATGTCGTTCCTAAATGAGCTTTTATCTCTATCCCCTCACCACAAATCAGATTCTTCTGAATTGTTCCCAGTATATTATCCTTTCCCCTGTGTAATTACCTTAACAATCTCCGGTTGTTTTTATTCTCAGAAGGTTTTCTCCCTGATATACATCTGCCTACCCCCTTCGTAAATGCAGGTCCTAAATGAGCTTTTTTCTTTGTTCCCTCACCACAATCCAGATTCTTGTGGGGAGTTACCAGTACAGTAACCATACCAGGAAGTACTTAATTTATTAAGCTACTGTTTTTCTTAATGTCAGTGGAGATATTTACTGATAAACAGCTACCTACGCAGTATGTTCATGTCATTCTAAATGAGCTTTTATCTCTCTCCCCTCACCACGAATCAGATTCTTCTGAGGAGTTCCCAGTACATTTTCCTTTCCCCTGTGTAATTACCTTAACAAGCTCCAGCTGTTTTTATTCTCAGAAGGTTTACTCTCTGATATACAGCTGCCTACCCCCTTCGTAAGTGCATGTCCTAAATGAGCTTTTATCTCTGTTCCCTCACCACAATCCAGATTATTTTGGGGAGTTACCAGTACAGTAACCATACCAGGAAGTACTTAATTTATTAAGCTACTGCTTTTCTTAATCTCAGTGGAGATATTTACTGATAAACAGCTATGTACGCAGCATGATCCTGTCGTGCCTAAATGAGCTTTTATCTCTCTCCCCTCAACACCAATCAGATTCTTCTGAGGAGTTCCCGGTACATTACCCTTTCCCCTGTGTAATTACCTTAACAAGCTCCAGCTGTTTTTATTCTCAGAAGGTTTACTCACTGATATACAGCTGCCTACCCCCTTCGTAAGTGCAGGTCCTAAATGAGCTTTTTTCTCTGTTCCCTCAACACAATCCAGATTCATTTGGGGAGTTACCAGTACGGTAACCATACCAGGAAGTACTTAATTTATTAAGCTACCGCTTTTCTTAATCTCAGTGGAGATATTTACTGATAAACAGCTACCTACGCAGCATGTTCATGTCGTTCCTAAATGAGCTTTTATCTCTCTCCCCTCAACACAAATCAGATTCTTCTGAGGAGTTCCCAGTTCATTATCCTTTCCCCTGTGTAATTACCGTAACAAGCTCCAGCTGTTTTTATTCTCAGAAGCTTTACTCCCTGATATAAGCTGCCTAACCCCTTCGTAAGGTCAGGTCTTAATGAGCTTTTTTCTCTGTTCCCTCACCACAATCCAGATTCTATTGGGGAGTTACCAGTACAGTAACCATACCAGGAAGTACTTAATTTATTAAGCTACTGCTTTTCTTAATCTCAGTGGAGATATTTACTGATAAACAGCTACCTACGCAGCATGTTCATGTCGTTCCTAAATGAGCTTTTATCTCTCTCCCCTCACCACAAATCAGATTCTTCTGAATTGTTCCCAGTATATTCTCCTTTCCCCTGTGTAATTACCTTAACAAGTTCCAGCTGTTTTTATTCTCAGAAGGCTTACTCCCTGATATACAGCTGCCTACCCCCTTCGTAAGTGCAGGTCCTAAATGAGCATTTTTCTCTGTTCCCTCACCACAATCGAGATTCTTTTGGGGAGTTACCAGTACAGTAACCATACCAGGAAGTACTTAATTTATTAAGCTACTGATTTTCTTAATCTCAGTGGAGATATTTACTGATAAACAGCTACCTACGCAGCATGTTCATGTCGTTCCTAAATGAGCTTTTATCTCTCTCCCCTCACCACAAATCAGATTCTTCTGAGGGGTTCCCACTACATTATCCTTTCCCCTGCCTAATTACCTTAACAAGCTCCAGCTGTTTTTATTCTCAGAAGGTTTACTCCCTGATATACAGCTGCCTACCACCTTCCTAAGTGCAGGTCCTAAATGAGTTTTTTCTCTGCTCCCTCACCACAATCCAGATTCTTTTGTGGAGTGACCAGTACAGTAACCATACCAGGAAGTACTTAATTTATTAAGCTACTGCTTTTCTTAATCTCAGTGGAGATATTTACTGATAAACAGCTACCTACGCAGCATGTTCATGTCGTTCCTAAATGTGCTTTTATCTCTCTCCCTCACCAAAAATCAGATTCTTCTGAGGAGTTCCCAGTACATTATCCTTTCCCCTGCGTAATTACCTTAACAAGCTCCAGCTGTCTTTATTCTCAGAAGGTTTACTCCCTGATATACAGCTGCCTACCCCCTTGGTAAGTGCAGGTCCTAAATGAGCTTTTTTCTCTGTTCCCTCACCACATTCCAGATTCTTTTGTGGAGTTACCAGTACAGTAACCATACCAGGAAGTACTTAATTTATTAAGCTACTGCTTTTCTTAATCTCAGTGGAGATATTTATTGATAAACAGCTACCTACGCAGCATGTTCATGTCTTTCCTAAATGAGCTTTTATCTCTCTCCCCTCACCACGAATCAGATTCTTCTGAGGAGTTCCCAGTACATTATCCTTTCCCCTGTGTAATTACCTTAACAAGCTCCAGCTGTTTTTATTCTCAGAAGGTTTACTCCCTGATATACAGCTGCCTACCCACTTCGTAAGTGCAGGTCCTAAATGAGCTTTTTTCTCTGTTCCCTCACCACAATCCAGATTCTTTTCGGGAATTACCAGTACAGTAACCATACCAGGAACTACTTAATTTATTAAGCTACTGCTTTTCTTAATCTCAGTGGAGATATTTACTGATAAACAGCTACTTATGCAGCATGTTCATGTCGTTACTAAATGAGCTTTTATCTCTCTCCCCTCACCACAAATCAGATTCTTCTGAGGAGTTCCCAGTACATTATCTTTTCCCCTGTGTAAATACCTAACAAGCTCCAGCTATTTTTATTCTCAGAAGGTTTACTCCCTGATATACACCTGCCTACCCCCTTCGAAAGTGCAGGTCCTAAATGAGCTTTTTTCTCTGTTCCCTCACCACAATCCAGATTCTTTTGGGGAGTTACCAGTACAGTAACCATACCAGGAAGTACTTAATTTATTAAGCTACTGCTTTTCTTAATCTCAGTGGAGACATTTACTGATAAACAGCTACCTACGCAGCATGTTCATGTCGTTCCTAAATGAGCTTTTATCTTTCTCCCCTCACCACGGATCAGATTCTTCTGAGGAGTTCCCAGTACATTATCCTTTCCCCTGTGTAATTACCTTAACAAGCTCCAGCTGTTTTTATTCTCAGAAGGTTTACTCCCTGATATACAGCTGCCTACCCCCTTCCTAAGTGCAGGTCCTAAATGAGCTTTTTTCTCTGTTCGCTCACCGCAATCCAGATTCTTTTGGGGAGTTACCAGTACAGTAACCATACCAGGAAGTACTTAATTTATTAAGCTACTGCTTTTCTTAATCTCAGTGGAGATATTTGCTGATAAACAGCTACATACGCAGCCTGTTCATGTCGTTCCTAAATGAGCAATTATCTCTTTCCCCTCACCACAAATCAGATTCTTCTGAGGAGTTCCCAGGACTTTATCCTTTCCCCTGTGTAATTACCTTAACAAGCTCCAGCTGTTTTTATCCTCAGAAGGTTTACTCCCTGATATACTGCTGCCTACCCCCTTCGTAAGTGCAGGTCCTAAATGAGCTTCTTTCTCTGTAACCTCACCAAAATCCATATTCTTTTGGGGAGTTACCAGTACAATAACCATACCAGGAAGTACTTAATTTATTAAACTACTGCTTTTCTTAATCTCAGTGGAGATATTTACTGATAAACAGCTACGTACGCAGCATGTTCATGTCGTTCCTAAATCAGCTTTTATCTCTCTCCCCTCACCACAAATCATATTCTTCTGAGGAGTTCCCAGTACATTATACTTTCCTATGTGTAATTACCTTAACAAGCTCCAGCTGTTTTTATTCTCAGAAGGTTTACTCCCTGATATACAGCTGCTGCCCCCTTCGAAAGTGCAGGTCCTAAATGAGATTTTTTCTCTGTTCCCTCACCACAATCCAGATTCTTTTGGGGAGTTACCAATACAGTAACCATTCCAGGAAGTACTTAATATATTAAGCTACTGCTTTTCTTAATCTCAGTGGAGATATTTACTGATAAACAGCTACCTACGCAGCATGTTCCTGTCGTTCATAAATGAGCTTTTATCTCTCTCCCCTCACCACAATTCAGATTCTTCTGAATTGTTCCCAGTACAATATCTTTTCCCCTGTGTAATTACCTTAACAAGCTCCAGCTGTTTTTATTCTCAGAAGGTTTACTCCCTGATATACAGCTGCCTACCCCCTTCGAAAGTGCAGGTCCTAAATGAGCTTTTTTCTCTGTTCCCTCACCAAAATCCAGATTCTTTTGGGGAGTTACCAGTACAGTAACCATACCAGGAAGTACTTAACTAATTAAGCTACTGCTTTTCTTAATCTCAGTGGAGATATTTACTGATAAACAGCTACCTACGCAGCATGTTCATGTCGTTCCTCAATGAGCTTTTATCTCTCTCCCCTCACAACAAATCAGATTCTTCTGAGGAGTTCACAGTACATTATCCTTTCCCCTGTGTAATTACCATAACAAGCTCCAGCTGATTTTATTCTCAGAAGGTTTACTCCCTGATATACAGCTGCCTACCCCCTTCGTAAGTGCATGTCCTAAATGAGCTTTTTTCTCTGTTCCCTCACCACAATCCAGATTATTTTGGGGAGTTACCAGTACAGTTACCATACCAGGAAGTAATTAATTTATTAAGCTACTGCTTTTCTTAATCTCAGTGGAGATATTTACTGATAAACAGCTACGTACGCAGCATGTTCATGTCGTTCCTAAATGAGCTTTTATCTCTCTCCCCTCACCACAAATCAGATTCTTCTGAGGAGTTCCCAGTACATTACACTTTGCTCTGTGTAATTACCTTAACAAGCTCCAGCTGTTTTTATTCTCAGAAGGTTTACTCCCTGATATACAGCTGCCTACCCCCTTCGAAAGTGCAGGTCCTAAATGAGATTTTTTCTCTGTTCCCTCACCACAATCCAGATTCTTTTTGGGAGTTACCAATACAGTAACCATTCCAGGAAGTACTTAATTTATTAAGCTACTGCTTTTCTTAATCTCAGTGGAGATATTTACTGATAAACAGCTACCTACGCAGCATGTTCATGTCGTTCCTAAATGAGCGTTTATCTCTCTCCCCTCACCACAAATCAGATTCTTCTGAGGAGTTCCCAGTACATTATCCTTTCCCCTGTGTAATTACCTTAACAAGCTCCAGCTGATTTTATTCTCAGAAGGTTTACTCCCTGATATACAGCTGCCTACCCCCTTCGTAAGTGCATGTCCTAAATGAGCTTTTTTCTCTGTTCCCTCACCACAATCCAGATTCTTTTGGGGAGTTACCAGTACAGTAACCATACCAGGAAGTACTTTATTTATTAAGCTACCGCTTTTCTTAATCTCAGTGGAGATATTTACTGATAAACAGCTACGTATGCAGCATGTTCATGTCGTTCCTAAATGAGCTTTTATCTCTCTCCCCTCACCACAAATCAGATTCTTCTGAGGATTTCCCAGTACATTAAGGTTTCCCCTGTGTAATTACCTTAACCAGATCCAGCTGTTTTTATTCTCAGAAGGTTTACTCCCTGATATACAGCTGCCTACCCCCTTCGTAAGTGCAGGTCTTAAATGAGCTTTTTTCTCTGTTCCCTCACCACAATCCTGATTCTTTTGGGGAGTTACCAGTACAGTAACCATACCAGGAAGTACATAACTTATTAAGCTACTGCTTTTCTTAATCTCAGTGGAGATATTTACTGATAAACAGCTACCTACGCGGCATGTTCATGTCGTTCCTAAATGAGCTTTTATCTCTCTCCGCTCACCACAAATCAGATTCTTCTGATTAGTTCCCAGTATATTATCCTTTCCCCTGTGTAATTACCTTAACAAGCTCCATCTGTTTTTATTCTCAGAAGGTTTACTCCCTGATAAACTGCTGCCTACCCCCTTCGTAAGTGCAGGTCCTAAATGAGCTTTTTTCTCTGTTCCCTCACCACAATCCACATCCTTTTGGGGAGTTACCAGTACAGTAACCATACCAGGAAGTACTTAATTTATTAAGCTACTGCTTTTCTTAATCTCAGTGGAGATATTTACTGATAAACAGCTACGTACGCAGCATGTTCATGTCGTTCCTAAATGACCTTTTATCTCTCTCCCCTCACCACAAATCGGATTCTTCTGAGGAGTTCCAAGTACATTATCCTTTCCCTTGTGTAATTACCTTAACAAGCTCCAGGTGTTTTTATTTTCAGAAGGTTGACTCCCTGATATACAGCTGCCTACCCCCTTCGTAAGTGCAGGTCCTAAATGAGCTTTTTTCTCTGTTCCCTCACCACAATCCAGATTCTTTTGGGGAGTTACCAGTACAGTAACCATACCAGGAAGTACTTAATTTATTAAGCTACTGCTTTTCTTAATCTCAGTGGAGATATTTACTGATAAACAGCTACCTACGCAGCATGTTCATGTCGTTCATAATGAGCTTTTATCTCTCTCCCCTCACCACAAATCCGATTTTTCTGAGTAGTTCCCAGTACCTTATCCTTTCCCCTGTGTAATTACCTTAACAAGCTCCAGCTGTTTTTATTCTCAGAAGGTTTACTCCCTGATATACAGCTGCCTACCCCTTCGTAAGTGCAGGTCCTAAATGAGCTTTATTCTCTGTTCCCTCACCACAATCCAGATTCTTTTGGGGAGTTACCAGTACAGTAACCATACCAGGAAGTACTTAATTTATTAAGCTACTGCTTTTCGTAATCTCAGTGGAGATAATTACTGATAAACAGCTACCTACGCAGCATGTTCATGTCGTTCCTAAATGAGCTTTTATCTCTCTCCCCTTACCACAAATCAGATTCTTCTGAGGAGTTCCCAGTACATTATCCTTTCCCCTGTGTAATTACCTTAACAAGCTCCAGCTGTTTTTATTCTCAGAAGGTTTACTCCCTGATATACAGCTGCCTACCCGCTTCGTAAGTGCAGGTCCTAAATGAGCTATTTTCTCTGTTCCCTCACCACAATCCAGATTCTTTTGGGGAGTTACCAGTACAGTAACCATACCAGGAAGTACTTAATTTATTAAGCTACTGCTTTTCTTAATCTCAGTGGAGATATTTACTGATAAACAGCTACATACGCAGCCTGTTCATGTCGTTCCTAAATGAGCATTTATCTCTTTCCCCTCACCAAAAATCAGATTCTTCTGAGGAGTTCCCAGGACTTTATCCTTTCCCCTGTGTAATTACCTTAACAAGCTCCAGCTGTTTTTATCCTCAGAAGGTTTACTCCCTGATATACTGCTGCCTACCCCCTTCGTAAGTGCAGGTCCTAAATGAGCTTCTTTCTCTGTTCCCTCACCAAAATCCATATTCTTTTGGGGAGTTACCAGTACAGTAACCATACCAGGAAGTACTTAATTTATTAAACTACTGCTTTTCTTAATCTCAGTGGAGATATTTACTGATAAACAGCTACGTACGCAGCATGTTCATGTCGTTCCTAAATCAGCTTTTATCTCTCTCCTCTCACCACAAATCATATTCTTCTGAGGAGTTCCCAGTACATTATACTTTCCTATGTGTAATTACCTTAACAAGCTCCAGCTGTTTTTATACTCAGAAGGTTTACTCCCTGATATACAGCTGCTACCCCCTTCGAAAGTGCAGGTCCTAAATGAGATTTTTTCTCTGTTCCCTCACCACAATCCAGATTCTTTTGGGGAGTTACCAATACAGTAACCATTCCAGGAAGTAGTTAATATATTAAGCTACTGCTTTTCTTAATCTCAGTGGAGATATTTACTGATAAACAGCTACTTACGCAGCATGTTCCTGTCGCTCATAAATGAGCTTTTATCTCTCTCCCCTCACCACAATTCAGATTCTTCTGAATTGTTCCCAGTGCAATATCTTTTCCCCTGTGTAATTACCTTAACAAGCTCCAGCTGTTTTTATTCTCAGAAGGTTTACTCCCTGATATACAGCTGCCCACCCCCTTCGTAAGTGCAGGTCCTAAATGAGCTTTTTTCTCTGTTCCCTCACCACAATCCAGATTCTTTTGGGGAGTTACCAGTACAGTAACCATACCAGGAAGTACTTAACTAATTAAGCTACTGCTTTTCTTAATCTCAGTGGAGATATTTACTGATAAACAGCTACCTATGCAGCATGTTCATGTCGTTCCTCAATGAGCTTTTATCTCTCTCCCCTCACAACAAATCAGATTCTTCTGAGGAGTTCCCAGTACATTATCCTTTCCCCTGTGTAATTACCATAACAAGCTCCAGCTGATTTTATTCTCAGAAGGTTTACTCCCTGATATACAGCTGCCTACCCCCTTCGTAAGTGCATGTCCTAAATGAGCTTTTTTCTCTGTTCCCTCACCACAATCCAGATTCTTTTGGGGAGTTACCAGTACAGTAACCATACAAGGAAGTACTTAATTTATTAAGCTACTGCTTTTCTTAATCTCAGTGGAGATATTTACTGATAAACAGCTACGTACGCAGCATGTTCATGTCGTTCCTAAATGAGCTTTTATCTCTCTCCCCTCACCACAAATCAGATTCTTCTGAGGAGTTCCCAGTACATTATCCTTTCCCCTGTGTAATTACCTTAACAAGCTCCAGCTGTTTTTATTCTCAGAAGGTTTACTCCCTGATATACAGCTGCCTACCCCCTTCGTAAGTGCAGGTCCTAAATGAGCTTTTTTCTCTGTTCCCTCACCACAATCCAGATTCTTTTGGGGAGTTAGGAGTACAGTAATCATACCAGGAAGTACTTAATTTATTAAGCTACTGCTTTTCTTAATCTCAGTGGAGATATTTACTGATAAACAGCTACCTACGCAGCACGTTCATGTCGTTCCTAAATGAGCTTTTATCTCTCTCCACTCACCACAAATCAGATTCTTCTGAGGAGTTCCCAGTACATTATCCTTTCCCCTGTGTAATTACCTTTACAAGTTCCAGCTGTTTTTATCCTCAGAAGGTTTACTCCCTGATATACTGCTGCCTACCCCCTTCGTAAGTGCAGGTCCTAAATGAGCTTTTTTCTCTGTTCTCTCACCAAAATCCATATTCTTTTGGGGAGTTACCAGTACAGTAACCATACCAGGAAGTCCTTATTTTATTAAACTACTGCTTTTCTTAATCTCAGTGGAGATATTTACTGATAAACAGCTACGTACGCAGCATGTTCATGTCGTTCCTAAATGAGCTTTTATCTCTCTCCCCTCACCACAAATCAGATTCTTCTGAAGAGTTCCCAGTACATTACACTTTGCTCTGTGTAATTACCTTAACAAGCTCCAGCTGTTTTTATTCTCAGAAGGTTTACTCCCTGATATACAGCTGCCTACCCCCTTCGAAAGTGCAGGTCCTAAATGAGATTTTTTCTCTGTTCCCTCACCACAATCCAGATTCTTTTTGGCAGTTACCAATACAGTAACCATTCCAGGAAGTACTTAATTTATTAAGCTACTGCTTTTCTTAATCTCAGTGGAGATATTTACTGATAAACAGCTACCTACGCAGCATGTTCATGTCGTTCCTAAATGAGCGTTTATCTCTCTCCCCTCACCACAAATCAGATTCTTCTGAGGAGTTCCCAGTACATTATCCTTTCCCCTGTGTAATTACCTTAACAAGCTCTTGCTGATTTTATTCTCAGAAGGTTTACTCCCTGATATACAGCTGCCTACCCCCTTCGTAAGTGCATGTCCTAAATGAGCTTTTTTCTCTGTTCCCTCACCACAATCCAGATTCTTTTGGGGAGTTACCAGTACAGTAACCATACCAGGAAGTACTTAATTTATTAAGCTACTGCTTTTCTTAATCTCAGTGGAGATATTTACTGATAAACAGCTACGTATGCAGCATGTTCATGTCGTTCCTAAATGAGCTTTTATCTCTCTCCCCTCACCACAAATCAGATTCTTCTGAGGATTTCCCAGTACATTAAGGTTTCCCCTGTGTAATTACCTTAACCAGATCCAGCTGTTTTTATTCTCAGAAGGTTTACTCCCTGATATACTGCTGCCTACCCCCTTCGTAAGTGCAGGTCTTAAATGAGCTTTTTTCTCTGTTCCCTCACCACAATCCTGATTCTTTTGGGGAGTTACCAGTACAGTAACCATACCAGGAAATACTTAACTTATTAAGCTACTGCTTTTCTTAATCTCAGTGGAGATATTTACTGATAAACAGCTACCTACGCAGCATGTTCATGTCGTTCCTAAATGAGCTTTTATCTCTCTCCGCTCACCACAAATCAGATTCTTCTGATTAGTTCCCAGTATATTATCCTTTCCCCTGTGTAATTACCTTAACAAGCTCCAGCTGTTTTTATTCTCAGAAGGTTTACTCCCTGATAAACTGCTGCCTACCCCCTTCGTAAGTGCAGGTCCTAAATGAGCTTTTTTCTCTGTTCCCTCACCACAATCCAGATCCTTTTGGGGAGTTACCAGTACAGTAACCATACCAGGAAGTACTTAATTTATTAAGCTACTGCTTTTCTTAATCTCAGTGGAGATATTTACTGATAAACAGCTAAGTACGCAGCATGTTCATGTTGTTCCTAAATGAGCTTTTATCTCTCTCCCCTCACCACAAATCGGATTCTTCTGAGGAGTTCCAAATACATTATCCTTTCCCTTGTGTAATTACCTTAACAAGCTCCAGGTGTTTTTATTTTCAGAAGGTTGACTCCCTGATATACAGCTGCCTAACCCCTTCGTAAGTGCAGGTCCTAAATGAGCTTTTTTCTCTGTTCCCTCACCACAATCCAGATTCTTTTGGGGAGTTACCAGTACAGTAACCATACCAGGAAGTACTTAATTTATTAAGCTACTGCTTTTCTTAATCTCAGTGGAGATATTTACTGATAAACAGCTACCTACGCAGCATGTTCATTTCGTTCCTAAATGAGCTTTTATCTCTCTCCCCTCACCACAAATCCGATTTTTCTGAGTAGTTCCCAGTACCTTATCCTTTCCCCTGTGTAATTACCTTAACAAGCTCCAGCTGTTTTTATTCTCAGAAGGTTTACTCCCTGATATACAGCTGACTACCCCCTTCGTAAGTGCAGGTCCTAAATGAGGTTTTTTCTCTGTTCCCTCACCACAATCCAGATTCTTTTGGGGAGTTACCAGTACAGTAACCATACCAGGAAGTACTTAATTTATTAAGCTACTGCTTTTCTTAATCTCAGTGGAGATATTTACTGATAAACAGCTACCTACGCAGCATGTTCATGTCGTTCCTAAATGAGCTTTTATCTCTCTCCCCTCACCACAAATCAGATTCTTCTGAGGAGTTCCCAGTACATTATCCTTTCCCCTGTGTAATTACCTTAACAAGCTCCAGCTGTTTTTATTCTCAGAAGGTTTACTCCCTGATATACTGCTGCCTACCCCCTTCGTAAGTGCAGGTCTTAATGAGCTTTCTTCTCTATTCCCTCACCACAATCCAGATTCTTTTGGGGAATTACCAGTACAGTAAGCATACCAGGAAGTACTTAATTTATTAAGCTACTCCTTTTCTTAATCTCAGTGGAGATAGTTACTGATAAACAGCTTCCTAAGCAGCATGTTCATATCGTTCATAAATGAGCTTTTATCTCTCTCCCCTCACCACAAATCAGATTCTTCTGAGGAGTTCCCAGTACATTATCCTTTCCCCTGTGAAATTACCTTAACAAGCTCCAGCTGTTTTTATTCCCAGAAGGGATACTCCCTGATGTACAGCTGCCTACCCCCTTAGTAAGTGCAGGTCCTAAATGAGCTTTTTTCTCTGTTCCCTCACCACAATCCAGATTCTTTTGGGGAGTTACCAGTAGAGTAACCATACCAGGAAGTACTTAATTTATTAAGCTACTGCTTTTCTTAATCTCAGTGGAGATATTTACTCATAAACAGCTACTAACGCAGCATGTACATGTCGTTCCTAAATGAGCTTTAATCTCTCTCCCCTCACCACAAATCAGATTCTTCTGAGGAGTTCCCAGTACATTATCCTTTCCCCTGTGTAATTACCTTAACAAGCTCCAGCTGTTTTTATTCTCAGAAGGTTTACTCCCTGATATACAGCAGACTACCACGTTCGTAAGTGCAGGTCTTAAATGAGCTTTTTTCTCTGTTCCCTCACCACAATCCAGATTCTTTTGGGGAGTTACCAGTAGAGTAACCATACCAGGAAGTACTTAATTTATTAAGCTACTGCTTTTCTTAATCTCAGTGGAGATATTTACTGATATACAGGTACGTATGCAGCATGTTCATGTCGTTCCTAAATGAGCTTTTATCTCTCTCCCCTCACCACAAATCAGATTCTTCTGAGGAGTTCCCAGTACATTATCCTTTCCCCTGTGTAATTACCTTAACAAGCTCCAGCTGTTTTTATTCTCAGAAGGTTTACTCACTGATATACAGCTGCCTACCGCCCTCGTAAGTGCAGGTCCTAAATGAGCTTTTTTCTCTGTTCCCTCACCACAATCCAGATTCTTTAGGGGAGTTACCAGTACAGAAACCATACCAGGAAGTACTTAATTTATTAAACTACTGCTTTTCTTAATCTCAGTGGAGATATTTACTGATAAACAGCTACGTACGCAGCATGTTCATGTCGTTCCTAAATCAGCTTTTATCTCTCTCCCCTCACCACAAATCATATTCTTCTGAGGAGTTCCCAGTACATTATACTTTCCTATGTGTAATTACCTTAACAAGCTCCAGCTGTTTTTATACTCAGAAGGTTTACTCCCTGATATACAGCTGCTACCCCCTTCGAAAGTGCAGGTCCTAAATGAGATTTTTTCTCTGTTCCCTCACCACAATCCAGATTCTTTTGGGGAGTTACCAATACAGTAACCATTCCAGGAAGTAGTTAATATATTAAGCTACTGCTTTTCTTAATCTCAGTGGAGATATTTACTGATAAACAGCTACTTACGCAGCATGTTCCTGTCGTTCATAAATGAGCTTTTATCTCTCTCCCCTCACCACAATTCAGATTCTTCTGAATTGTTCCCAGTACAATATCTTTTCCCCTGTGTAATTACCTTAACAAGCTCCAGCTGTTTTTATTCTCAGAAGGTTTACTCCCTGATATACAGCTGCCCACCCCCTTCGTAAGTGCAGGTCCTAAATGAGCTTTTTTCTCTGTTCCCTCACCACAATCCAGATTCTTTTGCGGAGTTACCAGTACAGTAACCATACCAGGAAGTACTTAACTAATTAAGCTACTGCTTTTCTTAATCTCAGTGGAGATATTTACTGATAAACAGCTACCTACGCAGCATGTTCATGTCGTTCCTCAATGAGCTTTTATCTCTCTCCCCTCACAACAAATCAGATTCTTCTGAGGAGTTCCCAGTACATTATCCTTTCCCCTGTGTAATTACCATAACAAGCTCCAGCTGATTTTATTCTCAGAAGGTTTACTCCCTGATATACAGCTGCCTACCCCCTTCGTAAGTGCATGTCCTAAATGAGCTTTTTTCTCTGTTCCCTCAACACAATCCAGATTCTTTTGGGGAGTTAGGAGTACAGTAATCATACCAGGAAGTACTTAATTTATTAAGCTACTGCTTTTCTTAATCTCAGTGGAGATATTTACTGATAAACAGCTACCTACGCAGCACGTTCATGTCGTTCCTAAATGAGCTTTTATCTCTCTCCACTCACCACAAATCAGATTCTTCTGAGGAGTTCCCAGTACATTATCCTTTCCCCTGTGTAATTACCTTAACAAGTTCCAGCTGTTTTTATCCTCAGAAGGTTTACTCCCTGATATACTGCTGCCTACCCCCTTCGTAAGTGCAGGTCCTAAATGAGCTTTTTTCTCTGTTCTCTCACCAAAATCCATATTCTTTTGGGGAGTTACCAGTACAGTAACCATACCAGGAAGTACTTATTTTATTAAACTACTGCTTTTCTTAATCTCAGTGGAGATATTTACTGATAAACAGCTACGTACGCAGCATGTTCATGTCGTTCCTAAATGAGCTTTTATCTCTCTCCCCTCACCACAAATCAGATTCTTCTGAAGAGTTCCCAGTACATTACACTTTGCCCTGTGTAATTACCTTAACAAGCTCCAGCTGTTTTTATTCTCAGAAGGTTTACTCCCTGATATACAGCTGCCTACCCCCTTCGAAAGTGCAGGTCCTAAATGAGATTTTTTCTCTGTTCCCTCACCACAATCCAGATTCTTTTTGGCAGTTACCAATACAGTAACCATTCCAGGAAGTACTTAATTTATTAAGCTACTGCTTTTCTTAATCTCAGTGGAGATATTTACTGATAAACAGCTACCTACGCAGCATGTTCATGTCGTTCCTAAATGAGCGTTTATCTCTCTCCCCTCACCACAAATCAGATTCTTCTGAGGAGTTCCCAGTACATTATCCTTTCCCCTGTGTAATTACCTTAACAAGCTTCTGCTGATTTTATTCTCAGAAGGTTTACTCCCTGATATACAGCTGCCTACCCCCTTCGTAAGTGCATGTCCTAAATGAGCTTTTTTCTCTGTTCCCTCACCACAATCCAGATTCTTTTGGGGAGTTACCAGTACAGTAACCATACCAGGAAGTACTTAATTTATTAAGCTACTGCTTTTCTTAATCTCAGTGGAGATATTTACTGATAAACAGCTACGTATGCAGCATGTTCATGTCGTTCCTAAATGAGCTTTTATCTCTCTCCCCTCACCACAAATCAGATTCTTCTGAGGATTTCCCAGTACATTAAGGTTTCCCCTGTGTAATTACCTTAACCAGATCCAGCTGTTTTTATTCTCAGAAGGTTTACTCCCTGATATACTGCTGCCTACCCCCTTCGTAAGTGCAGGTCTTAAATGAGCTTTTTTCTCTGTTCCCTCACCACAATCCTGATTCTTTTGGGGAGTTACCAGTACAGTAACCATACCAGGAAATACTTAACTTATTAAGCTACTGCTTTTCTTAATCTCAGTGGAGATATTTACTGATAAACATCTACCTACGCAGCATGTTCATGTCGTTCCTAAATGAGCTTTTATCTCTCTCCGCTCACCACAAATCAGATTCTTCTGATTAGTTCCCAGTATATTATCCTTTCCCCTGTGTAATTACCTTAACAAGCTCCAGCTGTTTTTATTCTCAGAAGGTTTACTCCCTGATAAACTGCTGCCTACCCCCTTCGTAAGTGCAGGTCCTAAATGAGCTTTTTTCTCTGTTCCCTCACCACAATCCAGATGCTTTTGGGGAGTTACCAGTACAGTAACCATACCCGGAAGTACTTAATTTATTAAGCTACTGCTATTCTTAATCTCAGTGGAGATATTTACTGATAAACAGCTAAGTACGCAGCATGTTCATGTCGTTCCTAAATGAGCTTTTATCTCTCTCCCCTCACCACAAATCGGATTCTTCTGAGGAATTCCAAATACATTATCCTTTCCCTTGTGTAATTACCTTAACAAGCTCCAGGTGTTTTTATTTTCAGAAGGTTGACTCCCTGATATACAGCTGCCTAACCCCTTCGTAAGTGCAGGTCCTAAATGAGCTTTTTTCTCTGTTCCCTCACCACAATCCAGATTCTTTTGGGGAGTTACCAGTACAGTAACCATACCAGGAAGTACTTAATTTATTAAGCTACTGCTTTTCTTAATCTCAGTGGAGATATTTACTGATAAACAGCTACCTACGCAGCATGTTCATTTCGTTCCTAAATGAGCTTTTATCTCTCTCCCCTCACCACAAATCCGATTTTTCTGAGTAGTTCCCAGTACCTTATCCTTTCCCCTGTGTAATTACCTTAACAAGCTCCAGCTGTTTTTATTCTCAGAAGGTTTACTCCCTGATATACAGCTGACTACCCCCTTCGTAAGTGCAGGTCCTAAATGAGGTTTTTTCTCTGTTCCCTCACCACAATCCAGATTCTTTTGGGGAGTTACCAGTACTGTAACCATACCAGGAAGTACTTAATTTATTAAGCTACTGCTTTTCTTAATCTCAGTGGAGATAGTTACTGATAAACAGCTTCCTAAGCAGCATGTTCATATCGTTCATAAATGAGCTTTTATCTCTCTCCCCTCACCACAAATCAGATTTTTCTGAGGAGTTCCCAGTACATTATCCTTTCCCCTGTGAAATTACCTTAACAAGCTCCAGCTGTTTTTATTCCCAGAAGGGATACTCCCTGATGTACAGCTGCCTACCCCCTTAGTAAGTGCAGGTCCTAAATGAGCTTTTTTCTCTGTTCCCTCACCACAATCCAGATTCTTTTGGGGAGTTACCAGTAGAGTAACCATACCAGGAAGTACTTAATTTATTAAGCTACTGCTTTTCTTAATCTCAGTGGAGATATTTACTCATAAACAGCTACTAACGCAGCATGTACATGTCGTTCCTAAATGAGCTTTAATCTCTCTCCCCTCACCACAAATCAGATTCTTCTGAGGAGTTCCCAGTACATTATCCTTTCCCCTGTGTAATTACCTTAACAAGCTCCAGCTGTTTTTATTCTCAGAAGGTTTACTCCCTGATATACAGCAGACTACCACGTTCGTAAGTGCAGGTCTTAAATGAGCTTTTTTCTCTGTTCCCTCACCACAATCCAGATTCTTTTGGGGAGTTACCAGTAGAGTAACCATACCAGGAAGTACTTAATTTATTAAGCTACTGCTTTTCTTAATCTCAGTGGAGATATTTACTGATATACAGGTACGTATGCAGCATGTTCATGTCGTTCCTAAATGAGCTTTTATCTCTCTCCCGTCACCACAAATCAGATTCTTCTGAGGAGTTCCCAGTCCATTATCCTTTCCCCTGTGTAATTACCTTAACAAGCTCCAGCTGTTTTTATTCTCAGAAGGTTTACTCACTGATATACAGCTGCCTACCGCCCTCGTAAGTGCAGGTCCTAAATGAGCTTTTTTCTCTGTTCCCTCACCACAATCCAGATTCTTTATGGGAGTTACCAGTACAGAAACCATACCAGGAAGTACTTAATTTATTAAGCTACTGCTTTTATTAATCTCAGTGGAGATATTTACTGATAAACAGCTACCTACGCAGCATGTTCATGTCGTTCCTAAATGAGCATTTATCTCTCTCCCCTCACCACAAATCAGATTCTTCTGAGGAGTTCCCAGTACATTATCCTTTCCCCTGTGTAATTACCTTAACAAGCTCCAGCTGTTTTTATTCTCAGAAGGTTTACTCCCTGATATACAGCTGCCTACCCCCTTCGTAAGTGCAGGTCCTAAATGAGCTTTTTTCTCTGTTCCCTCACCACAATCCAGATTCTTTTGGGGAGTTACCAGTACAGTAACCATACCAGGAAGTAATTAATTTATTAAGCTACTGCTTTTCTTAATCTCAGTGGAGATATTTACTGATAAACAGCTACCTACGCAGCATGTTCATGTCGTTCCTAAATGAGCTTTTATCTCTCTCCCCTCACCACAAATCAGATTCATCTGAGGAGTTCCCAGTACATTTTCCTTTCCCCTGTGTAATTACCTTAACAAGCTCCAGCTGTTTTTATTCTCAGAAGGTATACTCCCTAATATACTGCTGCCTACCCCCTCAGTAAGTGCAGGTCCTAAATGAGCTTTTTTCTCTGTTCCCTCACCACAATCCAGATTCTTTTGGGGAGTTACCAGTACAGTAACCATACCAGGAAGTACTTAATTTATTTAGCTACTGATTTTCTTAATATCAGTGGAGATAATTACTGATAAATACCTACGTACGCAGCATGTTCATGTCGTTCCTAAATGAGCTTTTATCTCTCTCCCCTCACCACAAATCAGATTCTTCTGAGGAGTTCCCAGTACATTATCCTTTCCCCTGTGTAATTACCTTAACAAGCTCCAGCTGTTTTTATTCCCAGAAGGGATACTCCCTGATGTACAGCTGCCTACCCCCTTAGTAAATGCAGGTCCTAAATGAGCTTTTTTCTCTGTTCCCGCACCACAACCCAGATTCTTTTGGGGAGTTACCAGTACAGTAACCATACCAGGAAGTACTTAATTTATTAAGCTACTGCTTTTCTTAATCTCAGTGGAGATATTTACTGATATACAGCTACGTACGCAGCATGTTCATGTCGTTCCTAAATGAGCTTTTATCTCTCTCCCCTCACCACAAATCAGATTCTTCTGAGGAGTTCCCAGTACATTATCCTTTCCCCTGTGTAATTACCTTAACAAGCTCCAGCTGTTTTTATTCTCAGAAGGTTTACTCACTGATATACAGCTGCCTACCGCCCTCGTAAGTGCAGGTCCTAAATGAGCTTTTTTCTCTGTTCCCTCACCACAATCCAGATTCTTTTTCGTAGTTACCAGTATAGTAACTATACCAGGAAGTACTTAATTTATTAAGCTACTGCTTTTCTTAATCTCAGTGGAGATATATACTGATAAACAGCTACCTACGCAGCATGTTCATGTCGTTCCTAAATGAGCTTTTATCTCTCTCCCCTCACCACAAATCAGATTCTTCTGAGGAGTTCCCAGTACATTATCCTTTCCCCTTTGTAATTACCTTAACAAGCTCCAGCTGTTTTTATTCTCAGAAGGTTTACTCCCTGATATACAGCTGCCTACCCCCTTCGTAAGTGCAGGTCCTAAATGAGCTTTTTTCTCTGTTCCCTCACCACAATCCAGATTCTTTTGGAGGAGTTACCAGTACAGTAACCATACCAGGAAGTACTTAATTTATTAAGCTACTGCTTTTCTTAATCTCAGTGGAGATATTTACTGATAAACAGCTACATACGCAGCATGTTCATGTCGTTCCTAAATGAGCTTTTATCTCTCTCCCCTCACCACAAATCAGATTCTTCTGAGGAGTTCCCAGTACATTATCCTTTCCCCTGTGTAATTACCTTAACAAGCTCCAGCTGTTTTTATTCTCAGAAGTTTTACTCCCTGATATACAGCTGCCTACCCCCTTCGTAAGTGCAGGTCCTAAATGAGCTTTTTTCTCTGTTCCCTCACCACAATCCAGATTCTTTTGAGGAGTTACCAGTACAGTAACCATACCAGGAAGTACTTAATTTAATAAGCTACTGCTTTTCTTAATCTCAGTGGAGATATTTACTGATAAACAGCTACCTACGCAGCATGTTCATGTCGTTCCTTAATGAGCTTTTATCTCTCTCCCCTCACCACAAATCAGATTCTTCTGAGGAGTTCCCAGTACATTATCCTTTCCCCTGTGTAATTACCTTAACAAGCTCCAGCTGTTTTTATTCTCAGAAGGTTTACTCCCTGATATACAGCAGCCTATCCACTTCGTAAGTGCAGGTCCTAAATGAGCTTTTTTCTCTGTTCCCTCACCACAATCCAGATTCTTTTGGGGAGTTACCAGTACAGTAAAGATACCAGGAAGTACTTAATTTATTAAGCTACTGATTTTCTTAATCTCACTGGAGATAGTTACTTATAAACAGCTACATACGCAGCATGTTCATGTCGTTCCTAAATGAGCTTTTATCTCTCTCCCCTCACCACAAATCAGATTCTTCTGAGGAGTTCCCAGTACATTATCCTTTCCCCTGTGTAATTACCTTAACAAGCTCCAGCTGTTTTTATTCCCAGAAGGGATACTCCCTGATGTACAGCTGCCTACCCCCTTAGTAAGTGCAGGTCCTAAATGAGCTTTTTTCTCTGTTCCCGCACAACAACCCAGATTCTTTTGGGGAGTTACCAGTACAGTAACCATACCAGGAAGTACTTAATTTATTAAGCAACTGCTTTGGTTAATCTCAGTGGAGATATTTACTGATAAACAGCTACCTACGCAGCATGTTCATTTCGTTCCTAAATGAGCTTTTATCTCTCTCCCCTCACCACAAATCAGATTCTTCTGAGGAGTTCCCAGTACATTATCCTTTCCCCTGTGTAAGTACCTTAACAAGCTCCAGCTGTTTTTATTCTCAGAAGATTTACTCCCTGATATACAGGTGCCTACCCCCTTCGTAAGTGCAGGTCCTAAGTGAGCTTTTTTCTCTGTTCCCTCACCACAATCCAGATTCTTTTGGGGAGTTACCAGTACAGTAACCATACCAGGAAGTACTTAATTTCTTAAGATACTGCTTTTCTTAATCTCAGTGGAGATATTTACTGATAAACTGCTACCTACGCAGCATATTCATGTCGTTCCTAAATGAGCTTTTATATCTCTTCCCTCACCACGAATCAGATTCTAATGAGGAGTTCCCAGTACATTATCCTTTCCATTGTGTAATTACCTTAAGAAGCTCCAGCTGTTTTTATTCTCAGAAGGTCTACTCCCTGATATACTGCTGCCTACCCCCTTCATATGTGCAGGTCCTAAATGAGCTTTTTTCTCTTCCCTCACCACAATCCAGATTCTTTTGTGGAGTAACCAGTACAGGAACCATACCAGGAAGAACTTAATTTATTAAGCTACTACTTTTCTTAATCTCAGTGGAGATATTTACTGATAAACAGCTACGTACGCAGCATGTTCATGTCGTTCCTAAATGAGCTTTTATCTCTCTCCCCTCACCACAAATCAGATTCTTCTGAGGAGTTCCCAGTACATTATCCTTTCCCCTGTGTAATTACCTTAACAAGCTCCCGCTGTTTTTATTCTCAGAAGGTTTACTCCCTGATATACAACTGCCTACCCCCTTCGTAAGTGCAGGTCCTAAATGAGCTTTTTTCTCTGTTCCCTCACCACAATCCAGATTCTTTTGGGGAGTTACCAGTACAGTAACCATACCAGGAAGTACTTAATTTATTAACTACTGCTTTTCTTAATCTCAGTGGAGATATTTACTGATAAACAGCTACCTACGCAGCATGTTCATGTCGTTCCTAAATGAGCTTTTATCTCTCTCCCCTCACCACAAATCAGATTCTTCTGAGGAGTTCCCAGTACATTATCCTTTCCCCTGTGTAATTACCTTAACAAGGTCCAGCTGTTTTTATTCTCAGAAGGTTTACTCCCTGATATACAGCTGCCTATCCACTTCGTAAGTGCAGGTCCTAAATGAGCTTTTTTCTCTGTTCCCTCAGCACAATCCAGATTCTTTTGGGGAGTGACCAGTACAGTAACCATACCAGGAAGTACTTAATTTATTAAGCTACTGCTTTTCTTAATCTCAGTGGAGATATTTACTGATAAACAGCTACCTACGCAGCATGTTCATGTCGTTCCTAAATGAGCTTTATCTCTCTCCCCTCACCACGAATCAGATTCTTCTGAGGAGTTCCCGGTACATTATCCTTTCCCCTGTGTAATTACCTTAACAAGCTCCAGCTGTTTTTATTCTCAGAAGGTTTACTCCCTGATATACTGCTGCCTACCCCCTTCTTAAGTGCAGGTCTTAAATGAGCTTTTTTCTCTGTTCCCTCACCACAATCCAGATTCTTTTGGGGAGTTACCGGTACAGTAACCATACCAGGAAGTACTTAATTTATTAAGCTACTGCTTTTCTTAATCTTAGTGGAGATATTTACTGATAAACAGCAACGTACGCAGCATGTTCATGTCGTTCCTAAATGAGCGTTTATCTCTCTCCCCTCACCACAAATCAGATTCTTCTGAGGAGTTCCCAGTACATTATCCTTTCCCCTGTGTAATTACCTTAACAAGCTCCAGCTGTTTTTATTCTCAGAAGGTTCACTCCCTGATATACAGCTGTCTACCCCGTTCGTAAGTGCAGGTCCTAAATGTGCTTTTTTCTCTGTTCCCTCACCACAATCCAGATTCTTTTGGGGAGTTACCAGTACAGTAACCATACCAGGAAGTACTTAATTTATTAAGCTACTGCTTTTCTTAATCTCAGTGGAGATATTTACTGATAAACAGCTACCTATGCAGCATGTTCATGTTGTTCCTAAATGACCTTTTATCTCTCTCCCCTCACCACAAATCAGATTCTTCTGAGGAGTTCCCAGTACATTACCCTTTCCCCTGTGTAATTACCTTAACAAGCTCCAGCTGTTTTTATTCTCAGAAGGTTACCTCCCTGATATACAGCTGCCTACCCCCTTCGTAAGTGCAGGTCCTAAATGAGCTTTTTTCTCTGTTCCCTCACCACAATCCAGATTCTTTTGGGGAGTTTCCAGTACAGTAACCATACCAGGAAGTACTTAGTTTATTAAGCTACTGCTTTTCTTAATCTCAGTGGAGATATTTACTGATAAACAGCTACCTACGCAGCATGTTCATGTCGTTCCTAAATGAGCTTTTATCTCTCTCCCCTCACCACGAATCAGATTCTTCTGAGGAGTTCCCAGTACCTTATCCTTTCCCCTGTGTAATTACCTTAACAAGCTCCAGCTGTTTTTATTCTCAGAAGCTTTACTCCCTGATATACAGCTTCCTACCCCCTTCGTAAGTGCAGGGCCTAAATGAGCTTTTTTCTCTGTTCCCTCACCACAATCCAGATCCTTTGGGGGAATTACCAGTACAGTAACCATACCAAGAAGTACTTAATTTATTAAGCTACTGCTTTTCTTAAACTTAGTGGAGATATTTACTGATAAACAGCTACATACGCAGCATGTTCATGTCGTTCCTAAATGAGCTTTTATCTCTCTCCCCTCACCACAAATCAGATTCTTCTGAGGAGTTCCCAGTACATTATCCTTTCCCCTGTGTAATTACCTTATCAAGCTCCAGCTGTTTTTATTTTCAGAAGGTATACTCCCTGATATACAGCTGCCTACCCCCTTCGTAAATGCAGGTCCTAAATGAGCTTTTTTCTCTGTTCCCTCACCACAATCCAGATTCTTTTGGGGAGTTACCAGTACAGTAACCATACCAGGAAGTACTAAATTTAATAAGCTACTGCTTTTCTTTTTTTTTTTTTTTTTTTTTTTTTTGGCCAGTCCTGGTCCTTGGACTCAGGGCCTGAGAACTGTCCCTGGCTTCTTCCCGCTCAAGGCTAGCACTCTGCCACTTGAGCCACAGCGCCGCTTATGGCCGTTTTCTGTATATGTGGTGCTGGAGAATCGAACCTAGGGCCTCGTGTATATGAGGCAGGCACTCTTGCCACTAGGCTATATCCCCAGCCCGCTTTTCTTAATCTCAGTGGAAATATTTACTGATAAACAGCTACCTACGCAGCATGTTCATGTCGTTCCTAAATGAGCTTTTATCTCTCTCCCCTCACCACAAATCAGATTCTTCTGAGGAGTTCCCAGTACATTATCCTTTCCCCTGTGTAATTACCTTAAGAAGCTCCAGCTGTTTTTATTCTCAGAAGGTTTACTCCCTGATATACAGCTGCCTACCCCCTTCGTAAGTGCAGGTCCTAAATGAGCTTTTTTCTCTGTTCCCTCACCACAATCCAGATTCTTTTGGGGAGTTACCAGTACAGTAACCATACCAGGAAGTACTTAATTTATTAAGCTACTGCTTTTCTTAATCTCAGTGGAGATATTTACTGATAAACAGCTACCTACGCAGCATGTTCATGTCGTTCAGAAATGAGCTTTTATCTCTCTCCCCTCACCACAAATCAGATTCTTCTGAGGAGTTCCCAGTACATTATCCTTTCCCCTGTGTAATTACCTTAACAAGCTCCAGCTGTTTTTATTCTCAGAAGGTTTACTCCCTGATATACAGCTGCCTACCCCCTTCGTAAGTGCAGGTCCTAAATGAGCTTTTTTCTCTGTTCCCTCACCACAATCCAGATTCTTTTGGGGAGTTACCAGTACAGTATCCATACCAGGAAGTACTTAATTTATTAAGCTACTGCTTTTCTTAATCTTAGTGGAGATATTTACTGATAAACAGCTACCTACGCTGCATGTTCATGTCGTTCCTAAATGAGCTTTTTTCTCTCTCCGCTCACCACAAATCAGATTCTTCTGAGGAGTTCCCAGTACATTATCCTTTCCCCTGTGTAATTACCTGAACAAGCTCCAGCTGTTTTTATTCTCAGAAGGTTTACTCCCTGATATACAGCTGCCTACCCCCTTAGTAAGTGCAGGTCCTAAATGAGCTTTTTTCTCTGTTCCCTCACCACAATCCAGATTCTTTTGGGGAGTTACCAGTACAGTAACCATACCAGGAAGTACTTAATTTATTAAGCTACTGCTTTTCTTAATCACAGTGGAGATATTTACTTATAAACAGCTACCTTCGCAGCATGTTCATGTCGTTCCTAAATGAGCATTTATCTCTCTCCCCTCACCACGAATCAGATTCTTCTGAGGAGTTCCCAGTACATTATCCTTTCCCCTGTGTAATTACCTGAACAAGCTCCAGCTGTTTTTATTCTCAGAAGGTTTACTCCCTGATATACAGCTGCCTACCCCCTTCGTAAGTGGAGGTCCTAAATGAGCTTTATTCTCTGTTTCCTCACCACAATCCAGATTCTTTTGGGGAGTTACCAGTACAGTAACCATACCAGGAAGTAATTAATTTATTAAGCTACTGCTTTTCTTAATCTCAGTGGAGATATTTACTGATAAACAGCTACGTACGCAGCATGTTCATGTCGTTCCTAAATGAGCTTTTATCTCTCTCCCCTCACCACAAATCAGATTCTTCTGAGGAGTTCCCAGTACATTATCCTTTCCCCTGTGTAATTACCTTAACAAGCTCCAGCTGTTTTTATTCTCAGAAGGTTTACTCCCTGATATACAGCTGCCTAACCCCTTCGTAAGTGTAGGTCCTAAATGAGCTTTTTTCTCTGTTCCCTCACCACAATCCAGATTCTTTTGGGGAGTTACCAGTACAGTAACCATACCAGGAAGTACTTAATTTATTAAGCAACTGCTTTTCTTAATCTCAGTGGAGATATTTACTGATAAACAGCTACCTACGCTGCATGTTCATGTCGTTCCTAAATGAGCTTTTATCTCTCTCCCCTCACCACAAATCAGATTCTTCTGAGGAGTTCCCAGTACATTATCCTTTCCCCTGTGTAATTACCTTAACAAGCTCCAGCTGTTTTTATTCTCAGAAGGTTTACTCCCTGATATACAGCTGCCTACCCCCTTCGTAACTGCAGGTCCTAAATGAGCTTTATTCTCTGTTCCCTCACCACAACCCAGATTCTTTTGGGGATTTACCAGTACAGTAACCATACCAGGAAGTACTTAATTTATTAAGCTACTGCTTTTCTTAATCTCAGTGGAGATATTTACTGATAAACAGCTACCTACGCAGCATGTTCATGTCGTTCCTAAATGAGCTTTTATCTCTCTCCACTCACCACAAATCAGATTCTTCTGAGGAGTACCCAGTACATTATCCTTTTCCCTGTGTAATTACCTTAACAAGCTCCAGCTGTTTTTATTCTCAGAAGGTTTACTCCCTGATATACAGCTGCCTACTCCCTTCGTAAGTGCAGGGCATAAATGAGCTTTTTTCTCTGTTCCCTCACCACAATCCAGATCCTTTGGGGGAATTACCAATACAGTAACCATACCAAGAAGTACTTAATTTATTAAGCTACTGCTTTTCTTAAACTTAGTGGAGATATTTACTGATAAACAGCTACATACGCAGCATTTTCATGTCGTTCCTAAATGAGCTTTTATCTCTCTTCCGTCACCACAAATCAGATTCTTCTGAGGAGTTCCCAGTACATTATCCTTTCCCCTGTGTAATTACATTATCAAGCTCCAGCTGTTTTTATTTTCAGAAGGTATACTCCCTGATATACAGCTGCCTACCCCCTTCGTAAATGCAGGTCCTAAATGAGCTTTTTTCTCTGTTCCCTCACCACAATCCAGATTCTTTTGGGGAGGTACCAGTACAGTAACCATACCAGGAAGTACTAAATTTAATAAGCTACTGCTTTTCTTTTTTTTTTTTTTTTGGCCAGTCCTGGGCCTTGGACTCAGGGCCTGAGAACTGTCCCTGGCTTCTTCCCGCTCAAGGCTAGCACTCTGCCACTTGAGCCACAGCGCCGCTTATGGCCGTTTTCTGTATATGTGGTGCTGGAGAATCGAACCTAGGGCCTCGTGTATATGAGGCAGGCACTCTTGCCACTAGGCTATATCCCCAGCCCGCTTTTCTTAATCTCAGTGGAAATATTTACTGATAAACAGCTACCTACGCAGCATGTTCATGTCGTTCCTAAATGAGCTTTTATCTCTCTCCCCTCACCACAAATCAGATTCTTCTGAGGAGTTCCCAGTACATTATCCTTTCCCCTGTGTAATTACCTTAACAAGCTCCAGCTGTTTTTATTCTCAGAAGGTTTACTCCCTGATATACAGCTGCCTACCCCCTTCGTAAGTGCAGGTCCTAAATGAGCTTTTTTCTCTGTTCCCTCACCACAATCCAGATTCTTTTGGGGAGTTACCAGTACAGTAACCATACCAGGAAGTACTTAATTTATTAAGCTACTGCTTTTCTTAATCTCAGTGGAGATATTTACTGATAAACAGCTACGTACGCAGCATGTTCATGTCGTTCCTAAATGAGCTTTTATCTCTCTCCCCTCACCACAAATCAGATTCTTCTGAGGAGTTCCCAGTACATTATCCTTTCCCCTGTGTAATTACCTTAACAAGCTCCAGCTGTTTTTATTCTCAGAAGGTTTACTCCCTGATATACACATTCCTACCCCCTTCGTAAGTGCAGGTCCTAAATGAGCTTGTTTCTCTGTTCCCTCACCACAATCCAGATACTTTTGGGGAGTTACCAGTAGAGTAACCATACCAGGAAGTACTTAATTTATTAAGCTACTGCTTTTCTTAATCTCAGTGGAGATATTAACTGATAAACAGCTACCTACGCAGCATGTTCATGTCGTTCCTAAATGAGCTTTTATCTCTCTCCCCTCACCACAAATCAGATTCTTCTGAGGAGTTGCCAGTACATTATCCTTTCCCCTGTGTAATTACCTTAACAAGCTCCAGCTGTTTTTATTCTCAGAAGGTTTACTCCCTGATATACTGCTGCCTACCCCTTAGTAAGTGCAGGTCCTAAATGAGCTTTTTTCCCTGTTCCCTCACCACAATCCAGATTCTTTTGGGGAGTTACCAGTACAGTACCCATACCAGGAAGTACATTATTTATTAAGCTACTGCTTTTCTTAATCTCAGTGGAGATATTTACTGATAAACAACTACCTACGCAGCATGTTCATGTCGTTCCTAAATGAGCTTTTATCTCTCTCCCCTCACCACAAATCAGATTCTTCTGAGGTGTTCCCAGTACATTATCATTTACCCTGTGTAATTACCTTAACAAGCTCCAGCTGTTTTTATTCTCAGAAGGTTTACTCCCTGATATACAGCTGCCTACCCCCTTCGTAAGTGCAGTTCCTAAATGAGCTTTTTAATCTGTTCCCTCACCACAATCCAGATTCTTTTGGGGAGTTACCAGTACAGTAACCATACCAGGAAGTACTTAATTTATTAAGCTACTGCTTTTCTTAATCTCAGTGGAGATATTTACTGATAAACAGCTACCTACGCAGCATGTTCATGTCGTTCAGAAATGAGCTTTTATCTCTCTCCCCTCACCACAAATCAGATTCTTCTGAGGAGTTCCCAGTACATTATCCTTTCCCCTGTGTAATTACCTTAACAAGCTCCAGCTGTTTTTATTCTCAGAAGGTTTACTCCCTGATATACAGCTGCCTACCCCCTTCGTAAGTGCAGGTCCTAAATGAGCTTTTTTCAATGTTCCCTCACCACAATCCAGATTCTTTTGGGGAGTTACCAGTACAGTATCCATACCAGGAAGTACTTAATTTATTTAGCTACTGATTTTATTAATATCAGTGGAGATAATTACTGATAAATACCTACGTACGCAGCATGTTCATGTCGTTCCTAAATGAGCTTTTATCTCTCTCCCCTCACCACAAATCAGATTCTTCTGAGGAGTTCCCAGTACATTATCCTTTCCCCTGTGTAATTACCTTAACAAGCTCCAGCTGTTTTTATTCTCAGAAGGTTACCTCCCTGATATACAGCTGCCTACCCCCTTAGTAAATGCAGGTCCTAAATGAGCTTTTTTCTCTGTTCCCGCACCACAACCCAGATTCTTTTGGGGAGTTACCAGTACAGTAACCATACCAGGAAGTACTTAATTTATTAAGCTACTGCTTTTCTTAATCTCAGTGGAGATATTTACTGATATACAGCTACGTACGCAGCATGTTCATGTCGTTTCTAAATGAGCTTTTATCTCTCTCCCCTCACCACAAATCAGATTCTTCTGAGGAGTTCCCAGTACATTATCCTTTCGCCTGTGTAATTACCTTAACAAGCTCCAGCTGTTTTTATTCTCAGAAGGTTTACTCACTGATATACAGCTGCCTACCGCCCTCGTAAGTGCAGGTCCTAAATGAGCTTTTTTCTCTGTTCCCTCACCACAATCCAGATTCTTTTTCGTAGTTACCAGTATAGTAACTATACCAGGAAGTACTTAATTTATTAAGCTACTGCTTTTCTTAATCTCAGTGGAGATATTTACTGATAAACAGCTACCTACGCAGCATGTTCATGTCGTTCCTAAATGAGCTTTTATCTCTCTCCCCTCACCACAAATCAGATTCTTCTGAGGAGTTCCCAGTACATTATCCTTTCCCCTGTGTAATTACCTTAACAAGCTCCAGCTGTTTTTATTCTCAGAAGGTTTACTCCCTGATATACAGCTGCCTACCCCCTTCGTAAGTGCAGGTCCTAAATGAGCTTTTTTCTCTGTTCCCTCACCACAATCCAGATTCTTTTGGGGGAGTTACCAGTACAGTAACCATACCAGGAAGTACTTAATTTATTAAGCTACTGCTTTTCTTAATCTCAGTGGAGATATTTACTGATAAACAGCTACATACGCAGCATGTTCATGTCGTTCCTAAATGAGCTTTTATCTCTCTCCCCTCACCACAAATCAGATTCTTCTGAGGAGTTCCCAGTACATTATCCTTTCCCCTGTGTAATTACCTTAACAAGCTCCAGCTGTTTTTATTCTCAGAAGGTTTACTCCCTGATATACAGCTGCCTACCCCCTTCGTAAGTGCAGGTCCTAAATGAGCTTTTTTCTCTGTTCCCTCACCACAATCCAGATTCTTTTGGGGAGTTACCAGTACAGTAACCATACCAGGAAGTACTGAATTTATTAAGCTACTGCTTTGGTTAATCTCAGTGGAATTATTTACTGATAAACAGCTACCTACGCAGCATGTTCATTTCGTTCCTAAATGAGCTTTTATCTCTCTCCCCTCACCACAAATCAGATTCTTCTGAGGAGTTCCCAGTACATTATCCTTTCCCCTGTGTAATTACCTTAACAAGCTCCAGCTGTTTTTATTCTCAGAAGGTTTACTCCCTGATATACAGCTGCCTATCCACTTCGTAAGTGCAGGTCCTAAATGAGCTTTTTTCTCTGTTCCCTCACCACAATCCAGATTCTTTTGGGGAGTTACCAGTACAGTAACCATACCAGGAAGTACTTAATTTATTAAGCTACTGATTTTCTTAATCTCACTGGAGATAGTTACTTATAAACAGCTACATACGCAGCATGTTCATGTCGTTCCTAAATGAGCTTTTATCTCTCTCCCCTCACCACAAATCAGATTCTTCTGAGGAGTTCCCAGTACATTATCCTTTCCCCTGTGTAATTACCTTAACAAGCTCCAGCTGTTTTTATTCCCAGAAGGGATACTCCCTGATGTACAGCTGCCTACCCCCTAAGTAAGTGCAGGTCCTAAATGAGCTTTTTTCTCTGTTCCCGCACCACAACCCAGATTCTTTTGGGAGTTACCAGTACAGTAACCATACCAGGAAGTACTTAATTTATTAAGCTACTGCTTTGGTTAATCTCAGTGGAGATATTTACTGATAAACAGCTACCTACGCAGCATGTTCATTTCGTTCCTAAATGAGCTTTTATCTCTCTCCCCTCACCACAAATCAGATTCTTCTGAGGAGTTCCCAGTACATTATCCTTTCCCCTGTGTAATTACCTTAACAAGCTCCAGCTGTTTTTATTCTCAGAAGGTTTACTCCCTGATATACAGCTGCCTACCCCCTTCGTAAGTGCAGGTCCTAAATGAGCTTTTTTCTCTGTTCCCTCACCACAATCCAGATTCTTTTGGGGAGTTACCAGTACAGTAACCATACCAGGAAGTACTGAATTTATTAAGCTACTGCTTTTCTTAATCTCAGTGGAGATATTTACTGATAAACAGCTACCTACGCAGCATGTTCATGTCGTTCCTAAATGAGCTTTTATCTCCTCTCCCCTCCCCCCACAAATCAGATTCTTCTGAGGAGTTCCCAGTACATTATCCTTTCCCCTGTGTAATTACCTTAACAAGCTCAGCTGCTTTTATTCTCAGAAGGTTTACTCCCTGATATACAGCTGCCTATCCACTTCGTAAGTGCAGGTCCTAAATGAGCTTTTTTCTCTGTTCCCTCACCACAATCCAGATTCCTTTCGGGAGTTACCAGTACAGTAACCATACCAGGAAGTACTTAATTTATTAAGCTACTGATTTTCTTAATCACACTGGAGATAGTTACTTATAAACAGCTACATACGCAGCATGTTCATGTCGTCCTAAATGAGCTTTTATCTCTCTCCCCTCACCACAAATCAGATTCTTCTGAGGAGTTCCCAGTACATTATCCTTTCCCCTGTGTAATTACCTTAACAAGCTCCAGCTGTTTTTATTCCCAGAAGGGATACTCCCTGATGTACAGCTGCCTACCCCCTAAGTAAGTGCAGGTCCTAAATGAGCTTTATTCTCTGTTCCCTCACCACAATCCAGATTCTTTTGGGGAGTTACCAGTACAGTAACCATACCAGGAAGTACTTAGTTTATTAAGCTACTGCTTTTCTTAATCTCAGTGGAGATATTTACTGATAAACAGCTACGTACGCAGCATGTTCATGTCGTTCCTAAATGAGCTTTTATCTCTCTCCCCTCACCACAAATCAGATTCTTCTGAGGAGTTCCCAGTACATTATCCTTTCCCCTGTGTAATTACCTTAACAAGCTCCAGCTGTTTTTATTCTCAGAAGGTTTACTCCCTGATATACACATTCCTACCCCTTCGTAAGTGCAGGTCCTAAATGAGCTTGTTTCTCTGTTCCCTCACCACAATCCAGATACTTTTGGGGAGTTACCAGTAGAGTAACCATACCAGGAAGTACTTAATTTATTAAGCTACTGCTTTTCTTAATCTCAGTGGAGATATTAACTGATAAACAGCTACCTACGCAGCATGTTCATGTCGTTCCTAAATGAGCTTTTATCTCTCTCCCCCTCACCACAAATCAGATTCTTCTGAGGAGTTGCCAGTACATTATCCTTTCCCCTGTGTAATTACCTTAACAAGCTCCAGCTGTTTTTATTCTCAGAAGGTTTACTCCCTGATATACTGCTGCCTACCCCCTTAGTAAGTGCAGGTCCTAAATGAGCTTTTTTCCCTGTTCCCTCACCACAATCCAGATTCTTTTGGGGAGTTACCAGTACAGTACCCATACCAGGAAGTACAGTATTTATTAAGCTACTGCTTTTCTTAATCTCAGTGGAGATATTTACTGATAAACAACTACCTACGCAGCATGTTCATGTCGTTCCTAAATGAGCTTTTATCTCTCTCCCCTCACCACAAATCAGATTCTTCTGAGGTGTTCCCAGTACATTATCATTTACCCTGTGTAATTACCTTAACAAGCTCCAGCTGTTTTTATTCTCAGAAGGTTTACTCCCTGATATACAGCTGCCTACCCCCTTCGTAAGTGCAGTTCCTAAATGAGCTTTTTAATCTGTTCCCTCACCACAATCCAGATTCATTTGGGGAGTTACCAGTACAGTAACCATACCAGGAAGTACTTAATTTATTAGCTACTGCTTTTCTTAATCTCAGTGGAGATATTTACTGATAAACAGCTACCTACGCAGCATGTTCATGTCGTTCAGAAATGAGCTTTTATCTCTCTCCCCTCACCACAAATCAGATTCTTCTGAGGAGTTCCCAGTACATTATCCTTTCCCCTGTGTAATTACCTTAACAAGCTCCAGCTGTTTTTATTCTCAGAAGGTTTACTCCCTGATATACAGCTGCCTACCCCCTTCGTAAGTGCAGGTCCTAAATGAGCTTTTTTCAATGTTCCCTCACCACAATCCAGATTCTTTTGGGGAGTTACCAGTACAGTATCCATACCAGGGAAGTACTTAATTTATTTAGCTACTGATTTTCTTAATATCAGTGGAGATAATTACTGATAAATACTACGTACGCAGCATGTTCATGTCGTTCCTAAATGAGCTTTTATCTCTCTCCCCTCACCACAAATCAGATTCTTCTGAGGAGTTCCCAGTACATTATCCTTTCCCCTGTGTAATTACCTTAACAAGCTCCAGCTGTTTTTATTCTCAGAAGGTTACCTCCCTGATATACAGCTGCCTACCCCCTTAGTAAATGCAGGTCCTAAATGAGCTTTTTTCTCTGTTCCTGCACCACAACCCAGATTCTTTTGGGGAGTTACCAGTACAGTAACCATACCAGGAAGTACTTAATTTATTAAGCTACTGCTTTTCTTAATCTCAGTGGAGATATTTACTGATATACAGCTACGTACGCAGCATGTTCATGTCGTTTCTAAATGAGCTTTTATCTCTCTCCCCTCACCACAAATCAGATTCTTCTGAGGAGTTCCCAGTACATTATCCTTTCCCCTGTGTAATTACCTTAACAAGCTCCAGCTGTTTTTATTCTCAGAAGGTTTACTCACTGATATACAGCTGCCTACCGCCCTCGTAAGTGCAGGTCCTAAATGAGCTTTTTTCTGTGTTCCCTCACCACAATCCAGATTCTTTTTCGTAGTTACCAGTATAGTAACTATACCAGGAAGTACTTAATTTATTAAGCTACTGCTTTTCTTAATCTCAGTGGAGATATTTACTGATAAACAGCTACCTACGCAGCATGTTCATGTCGTTCCTAAATGAGCTTTTATCTCTCTCCCCTCACCACAAATCAGATTCTTCTGAGGAGTTCCCAGTACATTATCCTTTCCCCTGTGTAATTACCTTAACAAGCTCCAGCTGTTTTTATTCTCAGAAGGTTTACTCCCTGATATACAGCTGCCTACCCCCTTCGTAAGTGCAGGTCCTAAATGAGCTTTTTTCTCTGTTCCCTCACCACAATCCAGATTCTTTTGGGGGAGTTACCAGTACAGTAACCATACCAGGAAGTACTTAATTTATTAAGCTACTGCTTTTCTT
>NW_025956015.1:0-42147 GCF_023159225.1 Perognathus longimembris pacificus | reverse complement strand
AAACAGCTGGAGCTTGTTAAGGTACTTACACAGGGGAAAGGATAATGTACTGGGAACTCCTCAGAAGAATCTGATTTGTGGTGACGGGAGAGAGATAAAAGCTCATTTAGGAACGAAATGAACATGCTGCGTAGGTAGCTGTTTATCAGTAAATATCTCCACTGAGATTAACCAAAGCAGTTGCTTAATAAATTAAGTACTTCCTGGTATGGTTACTGTACTGGTAACTCCCCAAAAGAATCTGGGTTGTTGTGCGGGAACAGAGAAAAAAGCTCATTTAGGACCTGCACTTACTAAGGGGGTAGGCAGCTGTACATCAGGGAGTATCCCTTCTGGGAATAAAAACAGCTGGAGCTTGTTAAGGTAATTACACAGGGGAAAGGATAATGTACTGGGAACTCCTCAGAAGAATCTGATTTGTGGTGAGGGGAGAGAGATAAAAGCTCATTTAGGAACGACATGAACATGCTGCGTATGTAGCTGTTTATAAGTAACTATCTCCAGTGAGATTAAGAAAATCAGTAGCTTAATAAATTAAGTACTTCCTGGTATGGTTACTGTACTGGTAACTCCCCAAAAGAATCTGGATTGTGGTGAGGGAACAGAGAAAAAAGCTCATTTAGGACCTGCACTTACGAAGTGGATAGGCTGCTGTATATCAGGGAGTAAACCTTCTGAGAATAAAAACAGCTGGAGCTTGTTAAGGTAATTACACAGGGGAAAGGATAATGTACTGGGAACTCCTCAGAAGAATCTGATTTGTGGTGAGGGGAGAGAGATAAAAGCTCATTTAGGAACGACATGAACATGCTGCGTAGGTAGCTGTTTATCAGTAAATATCTCCACTGAGATTAAGAAAAGCAGTAGCTTATTAAATTAAGTACTTCCTGGTATGGTTACTGTGCTGGTAACTCCTCAAAAGAATCTGGATTGTGATGAGGGAACAGAGAAAAAAGGCTCATTTAGGACCTGCACTTACGAAGGGGGTAGGCAGCTGTATATCAGGGAGTAAAACTTCTGAGAATAAAAACAGCTGGAGATTGTTAAGGTAATTACACAGGGGAAAGGATAATGTACTGGGAACTCCTCAGAAGAATCTGATTTGTGGTGAGGGGAGAGAGATAAAAGCTCATTTAGGAACGACATGAACATGCTGCGTATGTAGCTGTTTATCAGTAAATATCTCCACTGAGATTAAGAAAAGCAGTAGCTTAATAAATTAAGTACTTCCTGGTATGGTTACTGTACTGGTAACTCCTCCAAAAGAATCTGGATTGTGGTGAGGGAACAGAGAAAAAAGCTCATTTAGGACCTGCACTTACGAAGGGGGTAGGCAGCTGTATATCAGGGAGTAAACCTTCTGAGAATAAAAACAGCTGGAGCTTGTTAAGGTAATTACAAAGGGGAAAGGATAATGTACTGGGAACTCCTCAGAAGAATCTGATTTGTGGTGAGGGGAGAGAGATAAAAGCTCATTTAGGAACGACATGAACATGCTGCGTCGGTAGCTGTTTATCAGTATATATCTCCACTGAGATTAAGAAAAGCAGTAGCTTAATAAATTAAGTACTTCCTGGTATAGTTACTATACTGGTAACTACGAAAAAGAATCTGGATTGTGGTGAGGGAACAGAGAAAAAAGCTCATTTAGGACCTGCACTTACGAGGGCGGTAGGCAGCTGTATATCAGTGAGTAAACCTTCTGAGAATAAAAACAGCTGGAGCTTGTTAAGGTAATTACACAGGGGAAAGGATAATGTACTGGGAACTCCTCAGAAGAATCTGATTTGTGGTGAGGGGAGAGAGATAAAAGCTCATTTAGGAACGACATGAACATGCTGCGTACGTAGCTGTATATCAGTAAATATCTCCACTGAGATTAAGAAAAGCAGTAGCTTAATAAATTAAGTACTTCCTGGTATGGTTACTGTACTGGTAACTCCCCAAAAGAATCTGGGTTGTGGTGCGGGAACAGAGAAAAAAGCTCATTTAGGACCTGCATTTACTAAGGGGGTAGGCAGCTGTACATCAGGGAGTATCCCTTCTGGGAATAAAAACAGCTGGAGCTTGTTAAGGTAATTACACAGGGGAAAGGATAATGTACTGGGAACTCCTCAGAAGAATCTGATTTGTGGTGAGGGGAGAGAGATAAAAGCTCATTTAGGAACGACATGAACATGCTGCGTACGTAGGTATTTATCAGTAATTATCTCCACTGATATTAAGAAAATCAGTAGCTAAATAAATTAAGTACTTCCTGGTATGGTTACTGTACTGGTAACTCCCCAAAAGAATCTGGATTGTGGTGAGGGAACAGAGAAAAAAGCTCATTTAGGACCTGCACTTACTGAGGGGGTAGGCAGCAGTATATTAGGGAGTAAACCTTCTGAGAATAAAAACAGCTGGAGCTTGTTAAGGTAATTACACAGGGGAAAGGATAATGTACTGGGAACTCCTCAGAAGAATCTGATTTGTGGTGAGGGGAGAGAGATTAAAGCTCATTTAGGAACGACATGTACATGCTGCGTTAGTAGCTGTTTATGAGTAAATATCTCCACTGAGATTAAGAAAAGCAGTAGCTTAATAAATTAAGTACTTCCTGGTATGGTTACTCTACTGGTAACTCCCCAAAAGAATCTGGATTGTGGTGAGGGAACAGAGAAAAAAGCTCATTTAGGACCTGCACTTACTAAGGGGGTAGGCAGCTGTACATCAGGGAGTATCCCTTCTGGGAATAAAAACAGCTGGAGCTTGTTAAGGTAATTTCACAGGGGAAAGGATAATGTACTGGGAACTCCTCAGAAGAATCTGATTTGTGGTGAGGGGAGAGAGATAAAAGCTCATTTATGAACGATATGAACATGCTGCTTAGGAAGCTGTTTATCAGTAACTATCTCCACTGAGATTAAGAAAAGCAGTAGCTTAATAAATTAAGTACTTCCTGGTATGGTTACTGTACTGGTAATTCCCCAAAAGAATCTGGATTGTGGTGAGGGAATAGAGAAGAAAGCTCATTTAGGACCTGCACTTACGAAGGGGGTAGGCAGCAGTATATCAGGGAGTAAACCTTCTGAGAATAAAAACAGCTGGAGCTTGTTAAGGTAATTACACAGGGGAAAGGATAATGTACTGGGAACTCCTCAGAAGAATCTGATTTGTGGTGAGGGGAGAGAGATAAAAGCTCATTTAGGAACGACATGAACATGCTGCGTAGGTAGCTGTTTATCAGTAAATATCTCCACTGAGATTAAGAAAAGCAGTAGCTTAATAAATTAAGTACTTCCTGGTATGGTTACTGTACTGGTAACTCCCCAAAAGAATCTGGATTGTGGTGAGGGAACAGAGAAAAAACCTCATTTAGGACCTGCACTTACGAAGGGGGTAGTCAGCTGTATATCAGGGAGTAAACCTTCTGAGAATAAAAACAGCTGGAGCTTGTTAAGGTAATTACACAGGGGAAAGGATAAGGTACTGGGAACTACTCAGAAAAATCGGATTTGTGGTGAGGGGAGAGAGATAAAAGCTCATTTAGGAACGAAATGAACATGCTGCGTAGGTAGCTGTTTATCAGTAAATATCTCCACTGAGATTAAGAAAAGCAGTAGCTTAATAAATTAAGTACTTCCTGGTATGGTTACTGTACTGGTAACTCCCCAAAAGAATCTGGATTGTGGTGAGGGAACAGAGAAAAAAGCTCATTTAGGACCTGCACTTACGAAGGGGTTAGGCAGCTGTATATCAGGGAGTCAACCTTCTGAAAATAAAAACACCTGGAGCTTGTTAAGGTAATTACACAAGGGAAAGGATAATGTATTTGGAACTCCTCAGAAGAATCCGATTTGTGGTGAGGGGAGAGAGATAAAAGCTCATTTAGGAACGACATGAACATGCTGCGTACTTAGCTGTTTATCAGTAAATATCTCCACTGAGATTAAGAAAAGCAGTAGCTTAATAAATTAAGTACTTCCTGGTATGGTTACTGTACTGGTAACTCCCCAAAAGGATCTGGATTGTGGTGAGGGAACAGAGAAAAAAGCTCATTTAGGACCTGCACTTACGAAGGGGGTAGGCAGCAGTTTATCAGGGAGTAAACCTTCTGAGAATAAAAACAGCTGGAGCTTGTTAAGGTAATTACACAGGGGAAAGGATAATGTACTGGGAACTCCTCAGAAGAATCTGATTTGTGGTGAGGGGAGAGAGATAAAAGCTCATTTAGGAACGACATGAACATGCTGCATACGTACCTGTATATCAGTAAATATCTCCACTGAGATTAAGAAAAGCAGTAGCTTAATAAATTAAGTACTTCCTGGTATGGTTACTCTACTGGTAACTCCCCAAAAGAATCTGGATTGTGGTGAGGGAACAGAGAAAAAAGCTCATTTAAGACCTGCACTTACGAACGTGGTAGTCTGCTGTATATCAGGGAGTAAACCTTCTGAGAATAAAAACAGCTGGAGCTTGTTAAGGTAATTACACAGGGGAAAGGATAATGTACTGGGAACTCCTCAGAAGAATCTGATTTGTGGTGAGGGGAGAGAGATTAAAGCTCATTTAGGAACGACATGTACATGCTGCGTTAGTAGCTGTTTATGAGTAAATATCTCCACTGAGATTAAGAAAAGCAGTAGCTTAATAAATTAAGTACTTCCTGGTATGGTTACTCTACTGGTAACTCCCCAAAAGAATCTGGATTGTGGTGAGGGAACAGAGAAAAAAGCTCATTTAGGACCTGCACTTACTAAGGGGGTAGGCAGCTGTACATCAGGGAGTATCCCTTCTGGGAATAAAAACAGCTGGAGCTTGTTAAGGTAATTTCACAGGGGAAAGGATAATGTACTGGGAACTCCTCAGAAGAATCTGATTTGTGGTGAGGGGAGAGAGATAAAAGCTCATTTATGAACGATATGAACATGCTGCTTAGGAAGCAGTTTATCAGTAACTATCTCCACTGAGATTAAGAAAAGCAGTAGCTTAATAAATTAAGTACTTCCTGGTATGGTTACTGTACTGGTAATTCCCCAAAAGAATCTGGATTGTGGTGAGGGAATAGAGAAGAAAGCTCATTTAGGACCTGCACTTACGAAGGGGGTAGGCAGCAGTATATCAGGGAGTAAACCTTCTGAGAATAAAAACAGCTGGAGCTTGTTAAGGTAATTACACAGGGGAAAGGATAATGTACTGGGAACTCCTCAGAAGAATCTGATTTGTGGTGAGGGGAGAGAGATAAAAGCTCATTTAGGAACGACATGAACATGCTGCGTAGGTAGCTGTTTATCAGTAAATATCTCCACTGAGATTAAGAAAAGCAGTAGCTTAATAAATTAAGTACTTCCTGGTATGGTTACTGTACTGGTAACTCCCCAAAAGAATCTGGATTGTGGTGAGGGAACAGAGAAAAAACCTCATTTAGGACCTGCACTTACGAAGGGGGTAGTCAGCTGTATATCAGGGAGTAAACCTTCTGAGAATAAAAACAGCTGGAGCTTGTTAAGGTAATTACACAGGGGAAAGGATAAGGTACTGGGAACTACTCAGAAAAATCGGATTTGTGGTGAGGGGAGAGAGATAAAAGCTCATTTAGGAACGAAATGAACATGCTGCGTAGGTAGCTGTTTATCAGTAAATATCTCCACTGAGATTAAGAAAAGCAGTAGCTTAATAAATTAAGTACTTCCTGGTATGGTTACTGTACTGGTAACTCCCCAAAAGAATCTGGATTGTGGTGAGGGAACAGAGAAAAAAGCTCATTTAGGACCTGCACTTACGAAGGGGTTAGGCAGCTGTATATCAGGGAGTCAACCTTCTGAAAATAAAAACACCTGGAGCTTGTTAAGGTAATTACACAAGGGAAAGGATAATGTATTTGGAACTCCTCAGAAGAATCCGATTTGTGGTGAGGGGAGAGAGATAAAAGCTCATTTAGGAACGACATGAACATGCTGCGTACTTAGCTGTTTATCAGTAAATATCTCCACTGAGATTAAGAAAAGCAGTAGCTTAATAAATTAAGTACTTCCTGGTATGGTTACTGTACTGGTAACTCCCCAAAAGGATCTGGATTGTGGTGAGGGAACAGAGAAAAAAGCTCATTTAGGACCTGCACTTACGAAGGGGGTAGGCAGCAGTTTATCAGGGAGTAAACCTTCTGAGAATAAAAACAGCTGGAGCTTGTTAAGGTAATTACACAGGGGAAAGGATAATATACTGGGAACTAATCAGAAGAATCTGATTTGTGGTGAGCGGAGAGAGATAAAAGCTCATTTAGGAACGACATGAACATGCTGCGTAGGTAGCTGTTTATCAGTAAATATCTCCACTGAGATTAAGAAAAGCAGTAGCTTAATAAGTTAAGTATTTCCTGGTATGGTTACTGTACTGGTAACTCCCCAAAAGAATCTGGATTGTGGTGAGGGAACAGAGAAAAACGCTCATTTAGGACATGCACTTACGAAGGGGGTAGGCAGCTGTATATCAGGGAGTAAACCTTCTGAGAATAAAATCAGCAGAAGCTTGTTAAGGTAATTACACAGGGGAAAGGATAATGTACTGGGAACTCCTCAGAAGAATCTGATTTGTGGTGAGGGGAGAGAGATAAACGCTCATTTAGGAACGACATGAACATGCTGCGTAGGTAGCTGTTTATCAGTAAATATCTCCACTGAGATTAAGAAAAGCAGTAGCTTAATAAATTAAGTACTTCCTGGAATGGTTACTGTATTGGTAACTGCCAAAAAGAATCTGGATTGTGGTGAGGGAACAGAGAAAAAATCTCATTTAGGACCTGCACTTTCGAAGGGGGTAGGCAGCTGTATATCAGGGAGTAAACCTTCTGAGAATAAAAACAGCTGGAGCTTGTTAAGGTAATTACACAGGGCAAAGTGTAATGTACTGGGAACTCTTCAGAAGAATCTGATTTGTGGTGAGGGGAGAGAGATAAAAGCTCATTTAGGAACGACATGAACATGCTGCGTACGTAGCTGTTTATCAGTAAATATCTCCACTGAGATTAAGAAAAGCAGTAGTTTAATAAAATAAGTACTTCCTGGTATGGTTACTGTACTGGTAACTCACCAAAAGAATATGGATTTTGGTGAGAGAACAGAGAAAAAAGCTCATTTAGTACCTGCACTTACGAAGGGGGTAGGCAGCAGTATATCAGGGAGTAAACCTTCTGAGGATAAAAACAGCTGGAACTTGTTAAGGTAATTACACAGGGGAAAGGATAATGTACTGGGAACTCCTCAGAAGAATCTGATTTGTGGTGAGTGGAGAGAGATAAAAGCTCATTTAGGAACGACATGAACGTGCTGCGTAGGTAGCTGTTTATCAGTAAATATCTCCACTGAGATTAAGAAAAGCAGTAGCTTAATAAATTAAGTACTTCCTGGTATGATTACTGTACTCCTAACTCCCCAAAAGAATCTGGATTGTGTTGAGGGAACAGAGAAAAAAGCTCATTTAGGACATGCACTTACGAAGGGGGTAGGCAGCTGTATATCAGGGAGTAAACCTTCTGAGAATAAAATCAGCTGGAGCTTGTTATGGTAATTACACAGGGGAAAGGATAATGTACTGGGAACTCCTCAGAAGAATCTGATTTGTTGTGAGGGGAGAGAGATAAAAGCTCATTGAGGAACGACATGAACATGCTGCGTAGGTAGCTGTTTATCAGTAAATATCTCCACTGAGATTAAGAAAAGCAGTAGCTTAATTAGTTAAGTACTTCCTGGTATGGTTACTGTACTGGTAACTCCGCAAAAGAATCTGGATTGTGGTGAGGGAACAGAGAAAAAAGCTCATTTAGGACCTGCACTTACGAAGGGGGTGGGCAGCTGTATATCAGGGAGTAAACCTTCTGAGAATAAAAACAGCTGGAGCTTGTTAAGGTAATTACACAGGGGAAAAGATATTGTACTGGGAACAATTCAGAAGAATCTGAATTGTGGTGAGGGGAGAGAGATAAAAGCTCATTTATGAACGACAGGAACATGCTGCGTAAGTAGCTGTTTATCAGTAAATATCTCCACTGAGATTAAGAAAAGCAGTAGCTTAATATATTAACTACTTCCTGGAATGGTTACTGTATTGGTAACTCCCCAAAAGAATCTGGATTGTGGTGAGGGAACAGAGAAAAAATCTCATTTAGGACCTGCACTTTCGAAGGGGGTAGCAGCTGTATATCAGGGAGTAAACCTTCTGAGTATAAAAACAGCTGGAGCTTGTTAAGGTAATTACACATAGGAAAGTATAATGTACTGGGAACTCCTCAGAAGAATATGATTTGTGGTGAGGGGAGAGAGATAAAAGCTGATTTAGGAACGACATGAACATGCTGCGTACGTAGCTGTTTATCAGTAAATATCTCCACTGAGATTAAGAAAAGCAGTAGTTTAATAAATTAAGTACTTCCTGGTATGGTTTCTGTACTGGTAACTCCCCTAAAGAATCTGGATTGTGGTGAGGGAACAGAGAAAAAAGCTCATTTAGGACCTGCACTTACGAGGGCGGTAGGCAGCTGTATATCAGTGAGTAAACCTTCTGAGAATAAAAACAGCTGGAGCTTGTTAAGGTAATTACACAGGGGAAAGGATAATGTACTGGGAACTCCTCAGAAGAATCTGATTTGTGGTGAGGGGAGAGAGATAAAAGCTCATTTAGGAACGACATGAACATGCTGCATACGTACCTGTATATCAGTAAATATCTCCACTGAGATTAAGAAAAGCAGTAGCTTAATAAATTAAGTACTTCCTGGTATGGTTACTCTACTGGTAACTCCCCAAAAGAATCTGGATTGTGGTGAGGGAACAGAGAAAAAAGCTCATTTAAGACCTGCACTTACGAACGTGGTAGTCTGCTGTATATCAGGGAGTAAACCTTCTGAGAATAAAAACAGCTGGAGCTTGTTAAGGTAATTACACAGGGGAAAGGATAATGTACTGGGAACTCCTCAGAAGAATCTGATTTGTGGTGAGGGGAGAGAGATTAAAGCTCATTTAGGAACGACATGTACATGCTGCGTTAGTAGCTGTTTATGAGTAAATATCTCCACTGAGATTAAGAAAAGCAGTAGCTTAATAAATTAAGTACTTCCTGGTATGGTTACTCTACTGGTAACTCCCCAAAAGAATCTGGATTGTGTTGAGGGAACAGAGAAAAAAGCTCATTTAGGACCTGCACTTACTAAGGGGGTAGGCAGCTGTACATCAGGGAGTATCCCTTCTGGGAATAAAAACAGCTGGAGCTTGTTAAGGTAATTTCACAGGGGAAAGGATAATGTACTGGGAACTCCTCAGAAGAATCTGATTTGTGGTGAGGGGAGAGAGATAAAAGCTCATTTATGAACGATATGAACATGCTGCTTAGGAAGCTGTTTATCAGTAACTATCTCCACTGAGATTAAGAAAAGCAGTAGCTTAATAAATTAAGTACTTCCTGGTATGCTTACTGTACTGGTAATTCCCCAAAAGAATCTGGATTGTGGTGAGGGAATAGAGAAGAAAGCTCATTAAGACCTGCACTTACGAAGGGGGTAGGCAGCAGTATATCAGGGAGTAAACCTTCTGAGAATAAAAACAGCTGGAGCTTGTTAAGGTAATTACACAGGGGAAAGGATAATGTACTGGGAACTCCTCAGAAGAATCTGATTTGTGGTGAGGGGAGAGAGATAAAAGCTCATTTAGGAACGACATGAACATGCTGCGTAGGTAGCTGTTTATCAGTAAATATCTCCACTGAGATTAAGAAAAGCAGTAGCTTAATAAATTAAGTACTTCCTGGTATGGTTACTGTACTGGTAACTCCCCAAAAGAATCTGGATTGTGGTGAGGGAACAGAGAAAAAACCTCATTTAGGACCTGCACTTACGAAGGGGGTAGTCAGCTGTATATCAGGGAGTAAACCTTCTGAGAATAAAAACAGCTGGAGCTTGTTAAGGTAATTACACAGGGGAAAGGATAAGGTACTGGGAACTACTCAGAAAAATCGGATTTGTTGTGAGGGGAGAGAGATAAAAGCTCATTTAGGAACGAAATGAACATGCTGCGTAGGTAGCTGTTTATCAGTAAATATCTCCACTGAGATTAAGAAAAGCAGTAGCTTAATAAATTAAGTACTTCCTGGTATGGTTACTGTACTGGTAACTCCCCAAAAGAATCTGGATTGTGGTGAGGGAACAGAGAAAAAAGCTCATTTAGGACCTGCACTTACGAAGGGGTTAGGCAGCTGTATATCAGGGAGTCAACCTTCTGAAAATAAAAACACCTGGAGCTTGTTAAGGTAATTACACAAGGGAAAGGATAATGTATTTGGAACTCCTCAGAAGAATCCGATTTGTGGTGAGGGGAGAGAGATAAAAGCTCATTTAGGAACAACATGAACATGCTGCGTACTTAGCTGTTTATCAGTAAATATCTCCACTGAGATTAAGAAAAGCAGTAGCTTAATAAATTAAGTACTTCCTGGTATGGTTACTGTACTGGTAACTCCCCAAAAGGATCTGGATTGTGGTGAGGGAACAGAGAAAAAAGCTCATTTAGGACCTGCACTTACGAAGGGGTTAGGCAGCAGTTTATCAGGGAGTAAACCTTCTGAGAATAAAAACAGCTGGAGCTTGTTAAGGTAATTACACAGGGGAAAGGATAATATACTGGGAACTAATCAGAAGAATCTGATTTGTGGTGAGCGGAGAGAGATAAAAGCTCATTTAGGAACGACATGAACATGCTGCGTAGGTAGCTGTTTATCAGTAAATATCTCCACTGAGATTAAGAAAAGCAGTAGCTTAATAAGTTAAGTATTTCCTGGTATGGTTACTGTACTGGTAACTCCCCAAAAGAATCAGGATTGTGGTGAGGGAACAGAGAAAAAAGCTCATTTAAGACCTGCACTTACGAAGGGGGTAGGCAGCAGTATATCAGGGAGTAAACCTTCTGAGAATAAAAACAGCTGGATCTGGTTAAGGTAATTACACAGGGGAAACCTTAATGTACTGGGAAATCCTCAGAAGAATCTGATTTGTGGTGAGGGGAGAGAGATAAAAGCTCATTTAGGAACGACATGAACATGCTGCATACGTAGCTGTTTATCAGTAAATATCTCCACTGAGATTAAGAAAAGCAGTAGCTTAATAAATTAAGTACTTCCTGGTATGGTTACTCTACTGGTAACTCCCCAAAAGAATCTGGATTGTGGTGAGGGAACAGAGAAAAAAGCTCATTTAGGACCTGCACTTACTAAGGGGGTAGGCAGCTGTACATCAGGGAGTATCCCTTCTGGGAATAAAAACAGCTGGAGCTTGTTAAGGTAATTTCACAGGGGAAAGGATAATGTACTGGGAACTCCTCAGAAGAATCTGATTTGTGGTGAGGGGAGAGAGATAAAAGCTCATTTATGAACGATATGAACATGCTGCTTAGGAAGCTGTTTATCAGTAACTATCTCCACTGAGATTAAGAAAAGCAGTAGCTTAATAAATTAAGTACTTCCTGGTATGGTTACTGTACTGGTAATTCCCCAAAAGAATCTGGATTGTGGTGAGGGAATAGAGAAGAAAGCTCATTTAGGACCTGCACTTACGAAGGGGGTAGGCAGCAGTATATCAGGGAGTAAACCTTCTGAGAATAAAAACAGCTGGAGCTTGTTAAGGTAATTACACAGGGCAAAGTGTAATGTACTGGGAACTCTTCAGAAGAATCTGATTTGTGGTGAGGGGAGAGAGATAAAAGCTCATTTAGGAACGACATGAACATGCTGCGTACGTAGCTGTTTATCAGTAAATATCTCCACTGAGATTAAGAAAAGCAGTAGTTTAATAAAATAAGTACTTCCTGGTATGGTTACTGTACTGGTAACTCCCCAAAAGAATATGGATTTTGGTGAGAGAACAGAGAAAAAAGCTCATTTAGGACCTGCACTTACGAAGGGGGTAGGCAGCAGTATATCAGGGAGTAAACCTTCTGAGGATAAAAACAGCTGGAACTTGTTAAGGTAATTACACAGGGGAAAGGATAATGTACTGGGAACTCCTCAGAAGAATCTGATTTGTGGTGAGTGGAGAGAGATAAAAGCTCATTTAGGAACGACATGAACGTGCTGCGTAGGTAGCTGTTTATCAGTAAATATCTCCACTGAGATTAAGAAAAGCAGTAGCTTAATAAATTAAGTACTTCCTGGTATGATTACTGTACTCCTAACTCCCCAAAAGAATCTGGATTGTGGTGAGGGAACAGAGAAAAAAGCTCATTTAGGACCTGCACTTACGAAGGGGGTAGGCAGCTGTATATCAGGGAGTAAACCTTCTGAGAATAAAAACAGCTGGAGCTTGTTAAGGTAATTACACAGGGGAAAGGATAATGTAATGGGAACTCCTCAGAAGAATCTGATTTGTGGTGAGGGGAGAGAGATAAAAGCTCATTTAGGAACGACATGAACATGCTGCGTACGTAGCTGTTTATCAGTAAATATCTCCACTGAGATTAAGAAAAGCAGTAGCTTAATAAATTAAGTACTTCCTGGTATGGTTACTGTACTGGTAACTCCCCAAAAGAATCTGGATTGTGTTGAGGGAACAGCGAAAAAAGCTCATTTAGGACATGCACTTACGAAGGGGGTAGGCAGCTGTATATCAGGGAGTAAACCTTCTGAGAATAAAATCAGCTGGAGCTTGTTATGGTAATTACACAGGGGAAAGGATAATGTACTGGGAACTCCTCAGAAGAATCTGATTTGTTGTGAGGGGAGAGAGATAAAAGCTCATTGAGGAACGACATGAACATGCTGCGTAGGTAGCTGTTTATCAGTAAATATCTCCACTGAGATTAAGAAAAGCAGTAGCTTAATTAGTTAAGTACTTCCTGGTATGGTTACTGTACTGGTAACTCCGCAAAAGAATCTGGATTGTGGTGAGGGAACAGAGAAAAAAGCTCATTTAGGACCTGCACTTACGAAGGGGGTGGGCAGCTGTATATCAGGGAGTAAACCTTCTGAGAATAAAAACAGCTGGAGCTTGTTAAGGTAATTACACAGGGGAAAAGATATTGTACTGGGAACAATTCAGAAGAATCTGAATTGTGGTGAGGGGAGAGAGATAAAAGCTCATTTATGAACGACAGGAACATGCTGCGTAAGTAGCTGTTTATCAGTAAATATCTCCACTGAGATTAAGAAAAGCAGTAGCTTAATATATTAACTACTTCCTGGAATGGTTACTGTATTGGTAACTCCCCAAAAGAATCTGGATTGTGGTGAGGGAACAGAGAAAAAATCTCATTTAGGACCTGCACTTTCGAAGGGGATAGCAGCTGTATATCAGGGAGTAAACCTTCTGAGTATAAAAACAGCTGGAGCTTGTTAAGGTAATTACACATAGGAAAGTATAATGTACTGGGAACTCCTCAGAAGAATATGATTTGTGGTGAGTGGAGAGAGATAAAAGCTGATTTAGGAACGACATGAACATGCTGCGTACGTAGCTGTTTATCAGTAAATATCTCCACTGAGATTAAGAAAAGCAGTAGTTTAATAAATTAAGTACTTCCTGGTATGGTTTCTGTACTGGTAACTCCCCTAAAGAATCTGGATTGTGGTGAGGGAACAGAGAAAAAAGCTCATTTAGGACCTGCACTTACGAGGGCGGTAGGCAGCTGTATATCAGTGAGTAAACCTTCTGAGAATAAAAACAGCTGGAGCTTGTTAAGGTAATTACACAGGGGAAAGGATAATGTACTGGGAACTCCTCAGAAGAATCTGATTTGTGGTGAGGGGAGAGAGATAAAAGCTCATTTAGGAACGACATGAACATGCTGCATACGTACCTGTATATCAGTAAATATCTCCACTGAGATTAAGAAAAGCAGTAGCTTAATAAATTAAGTACTTCCTGGTATGGTTACTCTACTGGTAACTCCCCAAAAGAATCTGGATTGTGGTGAGGGAACAGAGAAAAAAGCTCATTTAAGACCTGCACTTACGAACGTGGTAGTCTGCTGTATATCAGGGAGTAAACCTTCTGAGAATAAAAACAGCTGGAGCTTGTTAAGGTAATTACACAGGGGAAAGGATAATGTACTGGGAACTCCTCAGAAGAATCTGATTTGTGGTGAGGGGAGAGAGATTAATGCTCATTTAGGAACGACATGTACATGCTGCGTTAGTAGCTGTTTATGAGTAAATATCTCCACTGAGATTAAGAAAAGCAGTAGCTTAATAAATTAAGTACTTCCTGGTATGGTTACTCTACTGGTAACTCCCCAAAAGAATCTGGATTGTGGTGAGGGAACAGAGAAAAAAGCTCATTTAGGACCTGCACTTACTAAGGGGGTAGGCAGCTGTACATCAGGGAGTATCCCTTCTGGGAATAAAAACAGCTGGAGCTTGTTAAGGTAATTTCACAGGGGAAAGGATAATGTACTGGGAACTCCTCAGAAGAATCTGATTTGTGGTGAGGGGAGAGAGATAAAAGCTCATTTATGAACGATATGAACATGCTGCTTAGGAAGCTGTTTATCAGTAACTATCTCCACTGAGATTAAGAAAAGCAGTAGCTTAATAAATTAAGTACTTCCTGGTATGCTTACTGTACTGGTAATTCCCCAAAAGAATCTGGATTGTGGTGAGGGAATAGAGAAGAAAGCTCATTAAGACCTGCACTTACGAAGGGGGTAGGCAGCAGTATATCAGGGAGTAAACCTTCTGAGAATAAAAACAGCTGGAGCTTGTTAAGGTAATTACACAGGGGAAAGGATAATGTACTGGGAACTCCTCAGAAGAATCTGATTTGTGGTGAGGGGAGAGAGATAAAAGCTCATTTAGGAACGACATGAACATGCTGCGTAGGTAGCTGTTTATCAGTAAATATCTCCACTGAGATTAAGAAAAGCAGTAGCTTAATAAATTAAGTACTTCCTGGTATGGTTACTGTACTGGTAACTCCCCAAAAGAATCTGGATTGTGGTGAGGGAACAGAGAAAAAACCTCATTTAGGACCTGCACTTACGAAGGGGGTAGTCAGCTGTATATCAGGGAGTAAACCTTCTGAGAATAAAAACAGCTGGAGCTTGTTAAGGTAATTACACAGGGGAAAGGATAAGGTACTGGGAACTACTCAGAAAAATCGGATTTGTGGTGAGGGGAGAGAGATGAAAGCTCATTTAGGAACGAAATGAACATGCTGCGTAGGTAGCTGTTTATCAGTAAATATCTCCACTGAGATTAAGAAAAGCAGTAGCTTAATAAATTAAGTACTTCCTGGTATGGTTACTGTACTGGTAACTCCCCAAAAGAATCTGGATTGTGGTGAGGGAACAGAGAAAAAAGCTGATTTAGGACCTGCAATTACGAAGGGGTTAGGCAGCTGTATATCAGGGAGTCAACCTTCTGAAAATAAAAACACCTGGAGCTTGTTAAGGTAATTACACAAGGGAAAGGATAATGTATTTGGAACTCCTCAGAAGAATCCGATTTGTGGTGAGGGGAGAGAGATAAAAGCTCATTTAGGAACAACATGAACATGCTGCGTACTTAGCTGTTTATCAGTAAATATCTCCACTGAGATTAAGAAAAGCAGTAGCTTAATAAATTAAGTACTTCCTGGTATGGTTACTGTACTGGTAACTCCCCAAAAGGATCTGGATTGTGGTGAGGGAACAGAGAAAAAAGCTCATTTAGGACCTGCACTTACGAAGGGGGTAGGCAGCAGTTTATCAGGGAGTAAACCTTCTGAGAATAAAAACAGCTGGAGCTTGTTAAGGTAATTACACAGGGGAAAGGATAATATACTGGGAACTAATCAGAAGAATCTGATTTGTGGTGAGCGGAGAGAGATAAAAGCTCATTTAGGAACGACATGAACATGCTGCGTAGGTAGCTGTTTATCAGTAAATATCTCCACTGAGATTAAGAAAAGCAGTAGCTTAATAAGTTAAGTATTTCCTGGTATGGTTACTGTACTGGTAACTCCCCAAAAGAATCAGGATTGTGGTGAGGGAACAGAGAAAAAAGCTCATTTAAGACCTGCACTTACGAAGGGGGTAGGCAGCAGTATATCAGGGAGTAAACCTTCTGAGAATAAAAACAGCTGGATCTGGTTAAGGTAATTACACAGGGGAAACCTTAATGTACTGGGAAATCCTCAGAAGAATCTGATTTGTGGTGAGGGGAGAGAGATAAAAGCTCATTTAGGAACGACATGAACATGCTGCATACGTAGCTGTTTATCAGTAAATATCTCCACTGAGATTAAGAAAAGCAGTAGCTTAATAAATTAAGTACTTCCTGGTATGGTTACTGTACTGGTAACTCCCCAAAAGAATCTGGATTGTGGTGAGGGAACAGAGAAAAAAGCTCATTTAGGACATGCACTTACGAAGGGGGTAGGCAGCTGTATATCAGGGAGTAAACCTTCTGAGAATAAAATCAGCAGGAGCTTGTTAAGGTAATTACACAGGGGAAAGGATAATGTACTGGGAACTCCTCAGAAGAATCTGATTTGTGGTGAGGGGAGAGAGATAAACGCTCATTTAGGAACGACATGAACATGCTGCGTAGGTAGCTGTTTATCAGTAAATATCTCCACTGAGATTAAGAAAAGCAGTAGCTTAATAAATTAAGTACTTCCTGGAATGGTTACTGTATTGGTAACTGCCAAAAAGAATCTGGATTGTGGTGAGGGAACAGAGAAAAAATCTCATTTAGGACCTGCACTTTCGAAGGGGGTAGGCAGCTGTATATCAGGGAGTAAACCTTCTGAGAATAAAAACAGCTGGAGCTTGTTAAGGTAATTACACAGAGCAAAGTGTAATGTACTGGGAACTCTTCAGAAGAATCTGATTTGTGGTGAGGGGAGAGAGATAAAAGCTCATTTAGGAACGACATGAACATGCTGCGTACGTAGCTGTTTATCAGTAAATATCTCCACTGAGATTAAGAAAAGCAGTAGTTTAATAAAATAAGTACTTCCTGGTATGATTACTGTACTCCTAACTCCCCAAAAGAATCTGGATTGTGGTGAGGGAACAGAGAAAAAAGCTCATTTAGGACCTGCACTTACGAAGGGGGTAGGCAGCTGTATATCAGGGAGTAAACCTTCTGAGAATAAAAACAGCTGGAGCTTGTTAAGGTAATTACACAGGGGAAAGGATAATGTACTGGGAACTCCTCAGAAGAATCTGATTTGTGGTGAGGGGAGAGAGATAAAAGCTCATTTAGGAACGACATGAACATGCTGCGTACGTAGCTGTTTATCAGTAAATATCTCCACTGAGATTAAGAAAAGCAGTAGCTTAATAAATTAAGTACTTCCTTGTATGGTTACTGTACTGGTAACTCCCCAAAAGAATCTGGATTGTGGTGAGGGAACAGAGAAAAAAGCTCATTTAGGACATGCACTTACGAAGGGGGTAGGCAGCTGTATATCAGGGAGTAAACCTTCTGAGAATAAAATCAGCTGGAGCTTGTTATGGTAATTACACAGGGGAAAGGATAATGTACTGGGAACTCCTCAGAAGAATCTGATTTGTTGTGAGGGGAGAGAGATAAAAGCTCATTGAGGAACGACATGAACATGCTGCATAGGTAGCTGTTTATCAGTAAATATCTCCACTGAGATTAAGAAAAGCAGTAGCTTAATTAGTTAAGTACTTCCTGGTATGGTTACTGTACTGGTAACTCCCCAAAAGAATCTGGATTGTGGTGAGGGAACAGAGAAAAAAGCTCATTTAGGACCTGCACTTACGAAGGGGGTGGGCAGCTGTATATCAGGGAGTAAACCTTCTGAGAATAAAAACAGCTGGAGCTTGTTAAGGTAATTACACAGGGGAAAAGATATTGCACTGGGAACAATTCAGAAGAATCTGAATTGTGGTGAGGGGAGAGAGATAAAAGCTCATTTATGAACGACAGGAACATGCTGCGTAAGTAGCTGTTTATCAGTAAATATCTCCACTGAGATTAAGAAAAGCAGTAGCTTAATATATTAACTACTTCCTGGAATGGTTACTGTATTGGTAACTCCCCAAAAGAATCTGGATTGTGGTGAGGGAACAGAGAAAAAATCTCATTTAGGACCTGCACTTTCGAAGGGGGTAGCAGCTGTATATCAGGGAGTAAACCTTCTGAGTATAAAAACAGCTGGAGCTTGTTAAGGTAATTACACATAGGAAAGTATAATGTACTTGGAACTCCTCAGAAGAATATGATTTGTGGTGAGGGGAGAGAGATAAAAGCTGATTTAGGAACGACATGAACATGCTGCGTACGTAGCTGTTTATCAGTAAATATCTCCACTGAGATTAAGAAAAGCAGTAGTTTAATAAATTAAGTACTTCCTGGTATGGTTACTGTACTGGTAACTCCCCAAAAGAATATGGATTTTGGTGAGGGAACAGAGAAAGAAGCTCATTTAGGACCTGCACTTACGAAGGGGGTAGGCAGCAGTATATCAGGGAGTAAACCTTCTGAGGATAAAAACAGCTGGAGCTTGTTAAGGTAATTACACAGGGGAAAGGATAAAGTCCTGGGAACTCCTCAGAAGAATCTGATTTTTGGTGAGGGGAAAGAGATAAATGCTCATTTAGGAACGACATGAACAGGCTGCGTATGTAGCTGTTTATCAGTAAATATCTCCACTGAGATTAAGAAAAGCAGTAGCTTAATAAATTAAGTACTTCCTGGTATGGTTACTGTACTGGTAACTCCCCAAAAGAATCTGGATTGTGGTGAGGGAACAGAGAAAATAGCTCATTTAGGACCTGCACTTACGAAGCGGGTAGGCAGCTGTATATCAGGGAGTAAACCTTCTGAGAATAAAAACAGCTGGAGCTTGTTAAGGTAATTACACAGGGGAAAGGATAATGTACTGGGAACTCCTCAGAAGAATCTGATTCGTGGTAAGGGGAGAGAGATAAAAGCTCATTTAGGAACGACATGAACATGCTGCGTAGGTAGCTGTTTATCAGTAATTATCTCCACTGAGATTACGAAAAGCAGTAGCTTAATAAATTAAGTACTTCCTGGTATGGTTACTGTACTGGTAACTCCCCAAAAGAATCTGGATTGTGGTGAGGGAACAGAGAAAAAATCTCATTTAGGACCTGCACTTTCGAAGGGGTAGGCAGCTGTATATCAGGGAGTAAACCTTCTGAGTATAAAAACAGCTGGAGCTTGTTAAGGTAATTACACATAGGAAAGTATAATGTACTGGGAACTCCTCAGAAGAATATGATTTGTGGTGAGGGGAGAGAGATAAAAGCTGATTTAGGAACGACATGAACATGCTGCGTACGTAGCTGTTTATCAGTAAATATCTCCACTGAGATTAAGAAAAGCAGTAGTTTAATAAATTAAGTACTTCCTGGTATGGTTACTGTACTGGTAACTCCCCAAAAGAATATGGATTTTGGTGAGGGAACAGAGAAAGAAGCTCATTTAGGACCTGCACTTACGAAGGGGGTAGGCAGCAGTATATCAGGGAGTAAACCTTCTGAGGATAAAAACAGCTGGAGCTTGTTAAGGTAATTACACAGGGGAAAGGATAAAGTCCTGGGAACTCCTCAGAAGAATCTGATTTTTGGTGAGGGGAAAGAGATAAATGCTCATTTAGGAACGACATGAACAGGCTGCGTATGTAGCTGTTTATCAGTAAATATCTCCACTGAGATTAAGAAAAGCAGTAGCTTAATAAATTAAGTACTTCCTGGTATGGTTACTGTACTGGTAACTCCCCAAAAGAATCTGGATTGTGGTGAGGGAACAGAGAAAATAGCTCATTTAGGACCTGCACTTACGAAGCGGGTAGGCAGCTGTATATCAGGGAGTAAACCTTCTGAGAATAAAAACAGCTGGAGCTTGTTAAGGTAATTACACAGGGGAAAGGATAATGTACTGGGAACTCCTCAGAAGAATCTGATTCGTGGTAAGGGGAGAGAGATAAAAGCTCATTTAGGAACGACATGAACATGCTGCGTAGGTAGCTGTTTATCAGTAAATATCTCCACTGAGATTAAGAAAAGCAGTAGCTTAATAAATTAAGTACTTCCTTGTATGGTTACTGTACTGGTAACTCCCCAAAAGAATCTGGATTGTGGTGAGGGAACAGAGAAAAAAGCTCATTTAGGACATGCACTTACGAAGGGGGTAGGCAGCTGTATATCAGGGAGTAAACCTTCTGAGAATAAAATCAGCTGGAGCTTGTTATGGTAATTACACAGGGGAAAGGATAATGTACTGGGAACTCCTCAGAAGAATCTGATTTGTTGTGAGGGGAGAGAGATAAAAGCTCATTGAGGAACGACATGAACATGCTGCATAGGTAGCTGTTTATCAGTAAATATCTCCACTGAGATTAAGAAAAGCAGTAGCTTAATTAGTTAAGTACTTCCTGGTATGGTTACTGTACTGGTAACTCCCCAAAAGAATCTGGATTGTGGTGAGGGAACAGAGAAAAAAGCTCATTTAGGACCTGCACTTACGAAGGGGGTGGGCAGCTGTATATCAGGGAGTAAACCTTCTGAGAATAAAAACAGCTGGAGCTTGTTAAGGTAATTACACAGGGGAAAAGATATTGCACTGGGAACAATTCAGAAGAATCTGAATTGTGGTGAGGGGAGAGAGATAAAAGCTCATTTATGAACGACAGGAACATGCTGCGTAAGTAGCTGTTTATCAGTAAATATCTCCACTGAGATTAAGAAAAGCAGTAGCTTAATATATTAACTACTTCCTGGAATGGTTACTGTATTGGTAACTCCCCAAAAGAATCTGGATTGTGGTGAGGGAACAGAGAAAAAATCTCATTTAGGACCTGCACTTTCGAAGGGGGTAGCAGCTGTATATCAGGGAGTAAACCTTCTGAGTATAAAAACAGCTGGAGCTTGTTAAGGTAATTACACATAGGAAAGTATAATGTACTTGGAACTCCTCAGAAGAATATGATTTGTGGTGAGGGGAGAGAGATAAAAGCTGATTTAGGAACGACATGAACATGCTGCGTACGTAGCTGTTTATCAGTAAATATCTCCACTGAGATTAAGAAAAGCAGTAGTTTAATAAATTAAGTACTTCCTGGTATGGTTACTGTACTGGTAACTCCCCAAAAGAATATGGATTTTGGTGAGGGAACAGAGAAAGAAGCTCATTTAGGACCTGCACTTACGAAGGGGGTAGGCAGCAGTATATCAGGGAGTAAACCTTCTGAGGATAAAAACAGCTGGAGCTTGTTAAGGTAATTACACAGGGGAAAGGATAAAGTCCTGGGAACTCCTCAGAAGAATCTGATTTTTGGTGAGGGGAAAGAGATAAATGCTCATTTAGGAACGACATGAACAGGCTGCGTATGTAGCTGTTTATCAGTAAATATCTCCACTGAGATTAAGAAAAGCAGTAGCTTAATAAATTAAGTACTTCCTGGTATGGTTACTGTACTGGTAACTCCCCAAAAGAATCTGGATTGTGGTGAGGGAACAGAGAAAATAGCTCATTTAGGACCTGCACTTACGAAGCGGGTAGGCAGCTGTATATCAGGGAGTAAACCTTCTGAGAATAAAAACAGCTGGAGCTTGTTAAGGTAATTACACAGGGGAAAGGATAATGTACTGGGAACTCCTCAGAAGAATCTGATTCGTGGTAAGGGGAGAGAGATAAAAGCTCATTTAGGAACGACATGAACATGCTGCGTAGGTAGCTGTTTATCAGTAATTATCTCCACTGAGATTACGAAAAGCAGTAGCTTAATAAATTAAGTACTTCCTGGTATGGTTACTGTACTGGTAACTCCCCAAAAGAATCTGGATTGTGGTGAGGGAACAGAGAAAAAATCTCATTTAGGACCTGCACTTTCGAAGGGGTAGGCAGCTGTATATCAGGGAGTAAACCTTCTGAGTATAAAAACAGCTGGAGCTTGTTAAGGTAATTACACATAGGAAAGTATAATGTACTGGGAACTCCTCAGAAGAATATGATTTGTGGTGAGGGGAGAGAGATAAAAGCTGATTTAGGAACGACATGAACATGCTGCGTACGTAGCTGTTTATCAGTAAATATCTCCACTGAGATTAAGAAAAGCAGTAGTTTAATAAATTAAGTACTTCCTGGTATGGTTACTGTACTGGTAACTCCCCAAAAGAATATGGATTTTGGTGAGGGAACAGAGAAAGAAGCTCATTTAGGACCTGCACTTACGAAGGGGGTAGGCAGCAGTATATCAGGGAGTAAACCTTCTGAGGATAAAAACAGCTGGAGCTTGTTAAGGTAATTACACAGGGGAAAGGATAAAGTCCTGGGAACTCCTCAGAAGAATCTGATTTTTGGTGAGGGGAAAGAGATAAATGCTCATTTAGGAACGACATGAACAGGCTGCGTATGTAGCTGTTTATCAGTAAATATCTCCACTGAGATTAAGAAAAGCAGTAGCTTAATAAATTAAGTACTTCCTGGTATGGTTACTGTACTGGTAACTCCCCAAAAGAATCTGGATTGTGGTGAGGGAACAGAGAAAATAGCTCATTTAGGACCTGCACTTACGAAGCGGGTAGGCAGCTGTATATCAGGGAGTAAACCTTCTGAGAATAAAAACAGCTGGAGCTTGTTAAGGTAATTACACAGGGGAAAGGATAATGTACTGGGAACTCCTCAGAAGAATCTGATTCGTGGTAAGGGGAGAGAGATAAAAGCTCATTTAGGAACGACATGAACATGCTGCGTAGGTAGCTGTTTATCAGTAATTATCTCCACTGAGATTACGAAAAGCAGTAGCTTAATAAATTAAGTACTTCCTGGTATGGTTACTGTACTGGTAACTCCCCAAAAGAATCTGGATTGTGGTGAGGGAACAGAGAATAAAGCTCATTTAGGACCTGCACTTACGAAGGGGTAGGCAGCTGTATATCAGGGAGTAAACCTTCTGAGAATAAAAACAGCTGGAGCTTGTTAAGGTAATTACACAGGGGAAAGGATAAGGTACTGGGAACTACTCAGAAAAATCGGATTTGTGGTGAGGGGAGAGAGATAAAAGCTCATTATGAACGACATGAACATGCTGCGTAGGTAGCTGTTTATCAGTAAATATCTCCACTGAGATTAAGAAAAGCAGTAGCTTAATAAATTAAGTACTTCCTGGTATGGTTACTGTACTGGTAACTCCCCAAAAGAATCTGGATTGTGGTGAGGGAACAGAGAAAAAAGCTCATTTAGGACCTGCACTTACGAAGGGGGTAGGCAGCTGTATATCAGGGAGTCAACCTTCTGAAAATAAAAACACCTGGAGCTTGTTAAGGTAATTACACAAGGGAAAGGATAATGTACTTGGAAATCCTCAGAAGAATCCGATTTGTGGTGAGGGGAGAGAGATAAAAGCTCATTTAGGAACGACATGAACATGCTGCGTACGTAGCTGTTTATCAGTAAATATCTCCACTGAGATTAAGAAAAGCAGTAGCTTAATAAATTAAGTACTTCCTGGTATGGTTACTGTACTGGTAACTCCCCAAAAGGATCTGGATTGTGGTGAGGGAACAGAGAAAAAAGCTCATTTAGGACCTGCACTTACGAAGGGGGTAGGCAGCAGTTTATCAGGGAGTAAACCTTCTGAGAATAAAAACAGATGGAGCTTGTTAAGGTAATTACACAGGGGAAAGGATAATATACTGGGAACTAATCAGAAGAATCTGATTTGTGGTGAGCGGAGAGAGATAAAAGCTCATTTAGGAACGACATGAACATGCCGCGTAGGTAGCTGTTTATCAGTAAATATCTCCACTGAGATTAAGAAAAGCAGTAGCTTAATAAGTTAAGTACTTCCTGGTATGGTTACTGTACTGGTAACTCCCCAAAAGAATCAGGATTGTTGTGAGGGAACAGAGAAAAAAGCTCATTTAAGACCTGCACTTACGAAGGGGGTAGGCAGCAGTATATCAGGGAGTAAACCTTCTGAGAATAAAAACAGCTGGATCTGGTTAAGGTAATTACACAGGGGAAACCTTAATGTACTGGGAAATCCTCAGAAGAATCTGATTTGTGGTGAGGGGAGAGAGATAAAAGCTCATTTAGGAACGACATGAACATGCTGCATACGTAGCTGTTTATCAGTAAATATCTCCACTGAGATTAAGAAAAGCGGTAGCTTAATAAATAAAGTACTTCCTGGTATGGTTACTGTACTGGTAACTCCCCAAAAGAATCTGGATTGTGGTGAGGGAACAGAGAAAAAAGCTCATTTAGGACATGCACTTACGAAGGGGGTAGGCAGCTGTATATCAGGGAGTAAACCTTCTGAGAATAAAATCAGCTGGCGCTTGTTAAGGTAATTACACAGGGGAAAGGATAATGTACTGGGAACTCCTCAGAAGAATCTGATTTGTGGTGAGGGGAGAGAGATAAACGCTCATTTAGGAACGACATGAACATGCTGCGTAGGTAGCTGTTTATCAGTAAATATCTCCACTGAGATTAAGAAAAGCAGTAGCTTAATAAATTAAGTACTTCCTGGAATGGTTACTGTATTGGTAACTCCCAAAAAGAATCTGGATTGTGGTGAGGGAACAGAGAAAAAATCTCATTTAGGACCTGCACTTTCGAAGGGGGTAGGCAGCTGTATATCAGGGAGTAAACCTTCTGAGAATAAAAACAGCTGGAGCTTGTTAAGGTAATTACACAGAGCAAAGTGTAATGTACTGGGAACTCCTCAGAAGAATCTGATTTGTGGTGAGGGGAGAGAGATAAAAGCTCATTTAGGAACGACATGAACATGCTGCGTACGTAGCTGTTTATCAGTAAATATCTCCACTGAGATTAAGAAAAGCAGTAGTTTAATAAAATAAGTACTTCCTGGTATGGTTACTGTACTGGTAACTCCCCAAAAGAATATGGATTTTGGTGAGGGAACAGAGAAAAAAGCTCATTTAGGACCTGCACTTACGAAGGGGGTAGGCAGCAGTATATCAGGGAGTAAACCTTCTGAGGATAAAAACAGCTGGAACTTGTTAAGGTAATTACACATGGGAAAGGATAAAGTACTGGGAACTCCTCAGAAGAATCTGATTTGTGGTGAGGGAAGAGAGATAAAAGGTCATTTAGGAACGACATGGACATGCCCAGTAGGTAGCTGTTTATCAGTAAATATCTCCACTGAGATTAAGAAAAGCAGTAGTTTAATAAATTAAGTACTTCCTGGTATGGTAACTGTACTGGTAACTCCCCAAAAGAATCTGGATTGTGGTGAGGGAACAGAAAAAAAAGCCCATTTAGGACCTGCACTTATGAAGAGGGTAGGCAGCAGTATATCAGGGAGTAAACCTTCTGAGAATAAAAACAGCTGGAGCTTGTTAAGGTAATTACACAAGGGAAAGGATAATGTACTTGGAAGTACTCAGAAGAATCTGATTTGTGGTGAGGGGAAAGAGATAATTGCTCATTTAGGAACGACATGAACAGGCTGCGTATGTAGCTGTTTATCAGTAAATATCTCCACTGAGATTAAGAACAGCAGTAGCTTAATAAATTAAGTACTTCCTGGTATGGTTACTGTACTGGTAACTCCCCAAAAGAATCTGGATTGTGGTGAGGGAACAGAGAAAATAGCTCATTTAGGACCTGCACTTACGAAGCGGGTAGGCAGCTGTATATCAGGGAGTAAACCTTCTGAGAATAAAAACAGCTGGAGCTTGTTAAGGTAATTACACAGGGGAAAGGATAATGTACTGGGAACTCCTCAGAAGAATCTGATTTGTGGTAAGTGGAGAGAGATAAAAGCTCATTTAGGAACGACATGAACATGCTGCGTAGGTAGCTGTTTATCAGTAATTATCTCCACTGAGATTACGAAAAGCAGTAGCTTAATAAATTAAGTACTTCCTGGTATGGTTACTGTACTGGTAACTCCCCAAAAGAATCTGGATTGTGGTGAGGGAACAGAGAATAAAGCTCATTTAGGACCTGCACTTACGAAGGGGGTAGGCAGCTGTATATCAGGGAGTAAACCTTCTGAGAATAAAAACAGCTGGAGCTTGTTAAGGTAATTACACAGGGGAAAGGATAAGGTACTGGGAACTACTCAGAAAAATCGGATTTGTGGTGAAGGGAGAGAGATAAAAGCTCATTTAGGAACGACATGAACATGCTGCGTAGGTAGCTGTTTATCAGTAAATATCTCCACTGAGATTAAGAAAAGCAGTAGCTTAATAAATTAATTACTTCCTGGTATGTTTACTGTACTGGAAACTCCCCAAAAGAATCAGGATTGTGGTGAGGGAACAGAGAAAAAAGCTCATTTAAGACCTGCACTTACGAAGGGGGTAGGCAGCTGTATATCAGGGAGTCAACCTTCTGAGAATAAAAACAGCTGGATCTGGTTAAGGTAATTACACAGGGGAAAGGATAATGTACTGGGAAATCCTAAGAAGAATCTGATTTGTGGTGAGGGGAGAGAGATAAAAGCTCATTTAGGAACGACATGAACATGCTGCGTACGTAGCTGTTTATCAGTAAATATCTCCACTGAGATTAAGAAAAGCAGTAGCTTAATAAATTAAGTACTTCCTGGTATGGTTACTGTACTGGTAACTCCCCAAAAGAATCTGGATTTGGTGAGGGAACAGAGAAAAAAGCTCATTTAGGACATGCACTTACGAAGGGGGTAGGCAGCTGTATATCAGGGAGTAAACCTTCTGAGAATAAAATCAGCTGGAGCTTGTTAAGGTAATTACACAGGGGAAAGGATAAAGTACTGGGAACTCCTCAGAAGAATCTGATTTGTGGTGAGGGAAGAGAGATAAAAGCTCATTTAGGAACGACATGAACATGCTGCGTAGGTAGCTGTTTATCAGTAAATATCTCCACTGAGATTAAGAAAAGCAGTATGTTAATAAATTAAGTACTTCCTGGTATGGTAACTGTACTGGTAACTCCCCAAAATAATCTGGATTGTGGTGAGGGAACAGAGAAAAAAGCTCATTTAGGACCTGCACTTTCGAAGGGGGTAGGCAGCTGTATATCAGGGAGTAAACCTTCTGAGAATAAAAACAGCTGGAGCTTGTTAAGGTAATTACACAGGGGAAAAGATATTGTACTGGGAACAATTCAGAAGAATCTGAATTGTGGTGAGGGGAGAGAGATAAAAGCTCATTTATGAACGACAGGAACATGCTGCGTAGGTAGCTGTTTATCAGTAAATATCTCCACTGAGATTAAGAAAAGCAGTAGCTTAATATATTAAGTACTTCCTGGAATGGTTACTGTATTGGTAACTCCCCAAAAGAATCTGGATTGTGGTGAGGGAACAGAGAAAAAATCTCATTTAGGACCTGCACTTTCGAAGGGGGCAGCAGCTGTATATCAGGGAGTAAACCTTCTGAGAATAAAAACAGCTGGAGCTTGTTAAGGTAATTACACATAGGAAAGTATAATGTACTGGGAACTCCTCAGAAGAATATGATTTGTGGTGAGGGGAGAGAGATAAAAGCTGATTTAGGAACGACATGAACATGCTGCGTACGTAGCTGTTTATCAGTAAATATCTCCACTGAGATTAAGAAAAGCAGTAGTTTAATAAATTAAGTACTTCCTGGTATGGTTATTGTACTGGTAACTCCCCAAAAGAATATGGATTTTGGTGAGGTTACAGAGAAAGAAGCTCATTTAGGACCTGCACTTACGAAGGGGGTAGGCAGCAGTATATCAGGGAGTAAACCTTCTGAGGATAAAAAGAGCTGGAGCTTGTTAAGGTAATTACACAGGGGAAAGGATAAAGTCCTGGGAACTCCTCAGAAGAATCTGATTTGTGGTGAGGGGAAAGAGATAATTGCTCATTTAGGAACGACATGAACAGGCTGCGTATGTAGCTGTTTATCAGCAAATATCTCCACTGAGATTAAGAAAAGCAGTAGCTTAATAAATTAAGTACTTCCTGGTATGGTTACTGTACTGGTAACTCCCCAAAAGAATCTGGATTGCGGTGAGCGAACAGAGAAAAAAGCTCATTTAGGACCTGCACTTAGGAAGGGGGTAGGCAGCTGTATATCAGGGAGTAAACCTTCTGAGAATAAAAACAGCTGGAGCTTGTTAAGGTAATTACACAGGGGAAAGGATAATGTACTGGGAACTCCTCAGAAGAATCTGATCCGTGGTGAGGGGAGAAAGATAAAAGCTCATTTAGGAACGACATGAACATGCTGCGTAGGTAGCTGTTTATCAGTAAATGTCTCCACTGAGATTAAGAAAAGCAGTAGCTTAATAAATTAAGTACTTCCTGGTATGGTTACTGTACTGGTAACTCCCCAAAAGAATCTGGATTGTGGTGAGGGAACAGAGAAAAAATCTCATTTAGGACCTGCACTTTCGAAGGGGGTAGGCAGGTGTATATCAGGGAGTAAACCTTCTGAGAATAAAAATAGCTGGAGCTTGTTAGGTATTTACACAGGGGAAAACATAATGTACTGGGAACTCCTCAGAAGAATCTGATTTGTGGTGAGGGGAGAGAGATAAAAGCTCATTTATTAACGACATGAACATGCTGCATAAGTAGCTGTTTATCAGTAAATATCTCCACTGAGATTAAGAAAAGCAGTAGCTTAATAAATTAAGTAGTTCCTGGTATGGTTACTGTACTGGTAATTCCCGAAAAGAATCTGGATTGTGGAGAGGGAACAGAGAAAAAAGCTCATTTAGGACCTGCACTTACGAAGTGGGTAGGCAGCTGTATATCAGGGAGTAAACCTTCTGAGAATAAAAACAGCTGGAGCTTGTTAAGGTAATTACACAGGGGAAAGGATAATGTACTGGGAACTCCTCAGAAGAATCTGATTCGTGGTGAGGGGAGAGAGATAAAAGCTCATTTAGGAACGACATGAACATGCTGCGTAGGTAGCTGTTTATCAGTAAATATCTCCACTGAGATTAAGAAAAGCAGTAGCTTAATAAATTAAGTACTTCCTGGTATGGTTACTGTACTGGTAACTCCACAAAAGAATCTGGAATGTGGTGAGGGAACAGAGAAAAAAGCTCATTTAGGACCTGCACTTACCAAGGGGGTAGGCAGCTGTATATCAGGGAGTAAACCTTCTGAGAATAAAGACAGCTGGAGCTTGTTAAGGTAATTACGCAGGGGAAAGGATAATGTACTGGGAACTCCTCAGAAGAATCTGATTTTTGGTGAGGGAGAGAGATAAAAGCACATTTAGGAACGACATGAACATGCTGCGTAGGTAGCTGTTTATCAGTAAATATCTCCACTGAGATTAAGAAAAGCAGTAGCTTAATAAATTAAGTACTTCCTGGTATGGTTACTGTACTGGTCACTCCACAAAAGAATCTGGATTGTGGTGAGGGAGCAGAGAAAAAACTCATTTAGGACCTGCACTTAGGAAGGTGGTAGGCAGCTGTATATCAGGGAGTAAACCTTCTGAGAATAAAAACAGCTGGAGCTTGTTAAGGTAATTAGGCAGGGGAAAGGATAATGTAGTGGGAACCCCTCAGAAGAATCTGATTCGTGGTGAGGGGAGAGAGATAAAAGCTCATTTAGGAATGACATGAACATACTGCGTAGGTAGCTGTTTATCAGTAAATATCTCCACTGACATTAAGAAAAACAGTAGCTTAATAAATTAAGTACTTCCTGGTATGGTTACTGTACTGGTAACTCCCCAAAAGAATCTGGATTGTGGTGAGGGAACAAAGAAAAAAGCTCATTTAGGACCTGCATTTACGAAGGGGGTAGGCAGATGTATATCAGGGAGAAAACCTTCTGAGAATAAAAACAACCGGAGATTGTTAAGGTAATTACACAGGGGAAAGGATAATATACTGGGAACAATTCAGAAGAATCTGATTTGTGGTGAGGGGATAGAGATAAAAGCTCATTTAGGAACGACATGAACATGCTGCGTAGGTAGCTGTTTATCAGTAAATATCTCCACTGAGATTAAGAAAAGCAGTAGCTTAATAAATTAAGTACTTCCTGGTATGGTTACTGTACTGGTAACTCCCCAATAGAATCTGGATTGTGGTGAGGGAACAGAGAAAAAAGCTCATTAAGACCTGCACTTACGAAGGGGTTAGGCAGCTTATATCAGGGAGTAAACCTTCTGAGAATAAAAACAGCTGGAGCTTATTAAGGGAATTACACAGTGGAAAGGATAATGTACTGGGAACTCCTCAGAAGAATCTGATTTGTGGTGAGGGGAGAGAGATAAAAGCTCATTTAGGAACGACATGAACATGCTGCGTAGGTAGCTGTTTATCAGTAAATATCTCCACTGAGATTAAGAAAAGCAGTAGCTTAGTAAATTAAGTACTTCCTGGTATGGTTACTGTACTGGTAACTCCCCAAAAGAATCTGGATTGTGGTGAGGGAACAGAGAAAAAAGCTCCTTTAGGACCTGCACTTACGAAGGGCTAGGCAGCTGTATATCAGGGAGTAAACCTTCTGAGAATAAAAACAGCTGGAGCTTGTTAAGGTAATTACACAGGGGAATGGATAATGTACTGGGAACTCCTCAGAAGAATCTGATTTGTGGTGAGGGGAGAGAGATAAAAGCTCATTTAGGAACGACATGAACATGCTGCGTAGGTAGCTGTTTATCAGTAAATATCTCCACTGAGATTAAGAAAAGCAGTAGCTTAATAAATTAAGTACTTCCTGGTATGGTTACTGTACTGGTCACTCCACAAAAGAATCTGGATTGTGGTGAGGGAGCAGAGAAAAAACTCATTTAGGACCTGCACTTAGGAAGGTGGTAGGCAGCTGTATATCAGGGAGTAAACCTTCTGAGAATAAAAACAGCTGGAGCTTGTTAAGGTAATTAGGCAGGGGAAAGGATAATGTAGTGGGAACCCCTCAGAAGAATCTGATTTGTGGTGAGGGGAGAGAGATAAAAGCTCATTTAGGAACGACATGAACATGCTGCGTAGGTCGCTGTTTATCAGTAAATATCTCCACTGAGATTAAGAAAAGCAGTAGCTTAATAAATTAAGTACTTCCTGGAATGGTTACTGTATTGGTAACTCCCAAAAAGAATCTGGATTGTGGTGAGGGAACAGAGAAAAAATCTCATTTAGGACCTGCACTTTCGAAGGGGGTAGGCAGCTGTATATCAGGGAGTAAACCTTCTGAGAATAAAAACAGCTGGAGCTTGTTAAGGTAATTACACAGAGCAAAGTGTAATGTACTGGGAACTCCTCAGAAGAATCTGATTTGTGGTGAGGGGAGAGAGATAAAAGCTCATTTAGGAACGACATGAACATGCTGCGTAGGTAGCTGTTTATCAGTAATTATCTCCACTGAGATTACGAAAAGCAGTAGCTTAATAAATTAAGTACTTCCTGGTATGGTTACTGTACTGGTAACTCCCCAAAAGAATCTGGATTGTGGTGAGGGAACAGAGAAAAAATCTCATTTAGGACCTGCACTTTCGAAGGGGTAGGCAGCTGTATATCAGGGAGTAAACCTTCTGAGTATAAAAACAGCTGGAGCTTGTTAAGGTAATTACACATAGGAAAGTATAATGTACTGGGAACTCCTCAGAAGAATATGATTTGTGGTGAGGGGAGAGAGATAAAAGCTGATTTAGGAACGACATGAACATGCTGCGTACGTAGCTGTTTATCAGTAAATATCTCCACTGAGATTAAGAAAAGCAGTAGTTTAATAAATTAAGTACTTCCTGGTATGGTTACTGTACTGGTAACTCCCCAAAAGAATATGGATTTTGGTGAGGGAACAGAGAAAGAAGCTCATTTAGGACCTGCACTTACGAAGGGGGTAGGCAGCAGTATATCAGGGAGTAAACCTTCTGAGGATAAAAACAGCTGGAGCTTGTTAAGGTAATTACACAGGGGAAAGGATAAAGTCCTGGGAACTCCTCAGAAGAATCTGATTTTTGGTGAGGGGAAAGAGATAAATGCTCATTTAGGAACGACATGAACAGGCTGCGTATGTAGCTGTTTATCAGTAAATATCTCCACTGAGATTAAGAAAAGCAGTAGCTTAATAAATTAAGTACTTCCTGGTATGGTTACTGTACTGGTAACTCCCCAAAAGAATCTGGATTGTGGTGAGGGAACAGAGAAAATAGCTCATTTAGGACCTGCACTTACGAAGCGGGTAGGCAGCTGTATATCAGGGAGTAAACCTTCTGAGAATAAAAACAGCTGGAGCTTGTTAAGGTAATTACACAGGGGAAAGGATAATGTACTGGGAACTCCTCAGAAGAATCTGATTCGTGGTAAGGGGAGAGAGATAAAAGCTCATTTAGGAACGACATGAACATGCTGCGTAGGTAGCTGTTTATCAGTAATTATCTCCACTGAGATTACGAAAAGCAGTAGCTTAATAAATTAAGTACTTCCTGGTATGGTTACTGTACTGGTAACTCCCCAAAAGAATCTGGATTGTGGTGAGGGAACAGAGAATAAAGCTCATTTAGGACCTGCACTTACGAAGGGGTAGGCAGCTGTATATCAGGGAGTAAACCTTCTGAGAATAAAAACAGCTGGAGCTTGTTAAGGTAATTACACAGGGGAAAGGATAAGGTACTGGGAACTACTCAGAAAAATCGGATTTGTGGTGAGGGGAGAGAGATAAAAGCTCATTATGAACGACATGAACATGCTGCGTAGGTAGCTGTTTATCAGTAAATATCTCCACTGAGATTAAGAAAAGCAGTAGCTTAATAAATTAAGTACTTCCTGGTATGGTTACTGTACTGGTAACTCCCCAAAAGAATCTGGATTGTGGTGAGGGAACAGAGAAAAAAGCTCATTTAGGACCTGCACTTACGAAGGGGGTAGGCAGCTGTATATCAGGGAGTCAACCTTCTGAAAATAAAAACACCTGGAGCTTGTTAAGGTAATTACACAAGGGAAAGGATAATGTACTTGGAAATCCTCAGAAGAATCCGATTTGTGGTGAGGGGGAGAGAGATAAAAGCTCATTTAGGAACGACATGAACATGCTGCGTACGTAGCTGTTTATCAGTAAATATCTCCACTGAGATTAAGAAAAGCAGTAGCTTAATAAATTAAGTACTTCCTGGTATGGTTACTGTACTGGTAACTCCCCAAAAGGATCTGGATTGTGGTGAGGGAACAGAGAAAAAGCTCATTTAGGACCTGCACTTACGAAGGGGGTAGGCAGCAGTTTATCAGGGAGTAAACCTTCTGAGAATAAAAACAGATGGAGCTTGTTAAGGTAATTACACAGGGGAAAGGATAATATACTGGGAACTAATCAGAAGAATCTGATTTGTGGTGAGCGGAGAGAGATAAAAGCTCATTTAGGAACGACATGAACATGCCGCGTAGGTAGCTGTTTATCAGTAAATATCTCCACTGAGATTAAGAAAAGCAGTAGCTTAATAAGTTAAGTACTTCCTGGTATGGTTACTGTACTGGTAACTCCCCAAAAGAATCAGGATTGTTGTGAGGGAACAGAGAAAAAAGCTCATTTAAGACCTGCACTTACGAAGGGGGTAGGCAGCAGTATATCAGGGAGTAAACCTTCTGAGAATAAAAACAGCTGGATCTGGTTAAGGTAATTACACAGGGGGAAACCTTAATGTACTGGGAAATCCTCAGAAGAATCTGATTTGTGGTGAGGGGAGAGAGATAAAAGCTCATTTAGGAACGAAATGAACATGCTGCATACGTAGCTGTTTATCAGTAAATATCTCCACTGAGATTAAGAAAAGCGGTAGCTTAATAAATAAAGTACTTCCTGGTATGGTTACTGTACTGGTAACTCCCCAAAAGAATCTGGATTGTGGTGAGGGAACAGAGAAAAAAGCTCATTTAGGACATGCACTTACGAAGGGGGTAGGCAGCTGTATATCAGGGAGTAAACCTTCTGAGAATAAAATCAGCTGGAGCTTGTTAAGGTAATTACACAGGGGAAAGGATAATGTACTGGGAACTCCTCAGAAGAATCTGATTTGTGGTGAGGGGAGAGAGATAAACGCTCATTTAGGAACGACATGAACATGCTGCGTAGGTAGCTGTTTATCAGTAAATATCTCCACTGAGATTAAGAAAAGCAGTAGCTTAATAAATTAAGTACTTCCTGGAATGGTTACTGTATTGGTAACTCCCAAAAAGAATCTGGATTGTGGTGAGGGAACAGAGAAAAAATCTCATTTAGGACCTGCACTTTCGAAGGGGGTAGGCAGCTGTATATCAGGGAGTAAACCTTCTGAGAATAAAAACAGCTGGAGCTTGTTAAGGTAATTACACAGAGCAAAGTGTAATGTACTGGGAACTCCTCAGAAGAATCTGATTTGTGGTGAGGGGAGAGAGATAAAAGCTCATTTAGGAACGACATGAACATGCTGCGTACGTAGCTGTTTATCAGTAAATATCTCCACTGAGATTAAGAAAAGCAGTAGTTTTAATAAAATAAGTACTTCCTGGTATGGTTACTGTACTGGTAACTCCCCAAAAGAATATGGATTTTGGTGAGGGAACAGAGAAAAAAGCTCATTTAGGACCTGCACTTACGAAGGGGGTAGGCAGCAGTATATCAGGGAGTAAACCTTCTGAGGATAAAAACAGCTGGAACTTGTTAAGGTAATTACACATGGGAAAGGATAAAGTACTGGGAACTCCTCAGAAGAATCTGATTTGTGGTGAGGGAAGAGAGATAAAAGGTCATTTAGGAACGACATGGACATGCCCAGTAGGTAGCTGTTTATCAGTAAATATCTCCACTGAGATTAAGAAAAGCAGTAGTTTAATAAATTAAGTACTTCCTGGTATGGTAACTGTACTGGTAACTCCCCAAAAGAATCTGGATTGTGGTGAGGGAACAGAAAAAAAAGCCCATTTAGGACCTGCACTTATGAAGAGGGTAGGCAGCAGTATATCAGGGAGTAAACCTTCTGAGAATAAAAACAGCTGGAGCTTGTTAAGGTAATTACACAAGGGAAAGGATAATGTACTTGGAAGTACTCAGAAGAATCTGATTTGTGGTGAGGGGAAAGAGATAATTGCTCATTTAGGAACGACATGAACAGGCTGCGTATGTAGCTGTTTATCAGTAAATATCTCCACTGAGATTAAGAACAGCAGTAGCTTAATAAATTAAGTACTTCCTGGTATGGTTACTGTACTGGTAACTCCCCAAAAGAATCTGGATTGTGGTGAGGGAACAGAGAAAATAGCTCATTTAGGACCTGCACTTACGAAGCGGGTAGGCAGCTGTATATCAGGGAGTAAACCTTCTGAGAATAAAAACAGCTGGAGCTTGTTAAGGTAATTACACAGGGGAAAGGATAATGTACTGGGAACTCCTCAGAAGAATCTGATTTGTGGTAAGTGGAGAGAGATAAAAGCTCATTTAGGAACGACATGAACATGCTGCGTAGGTAGCTGTTTATCAGTAATTATCTCCACTGAGATTACGAAAAGCAGTAGCTTAATAAATTAAGTACTTCCTGGTATGGTTACTGTACTGGTAACTCCCCAAAAGAATCTGGATTGTGGTGAGGGAACAGAGAATAAAGCTCATTTAGGACCTGCACTTACGAAGGGGGTAGGCAGCTGTATATCAGGGAGTAAACCTTCTGAGAATAAAAACAGCTGGAGCTTGTTAAGGTAATTACACAGGGGAAAGGATAAGGTACTGGGAACTACTCAGAAAAATCGGATTTGTGGTGAAGGGAGAGAGATAAAAGCTCATTTAGGAACGACATGAACATGCTGCGTAGGTAGCTGTTTATCAGTAAATATCTCCACTGAGATTAAGAAAAGCAGTAGCTTAATAAATTAATTACTTCCTGGTATGGTTTACTGTACTGGAAACTCCCCAAAAGAATCAGGATTGTGGTGAGGGAACAGAGAAAAAAGCTCATTTAAGACCTTGCACTTACGAAGGGGGTAGGCAGCTGTATATCAGGGAGTCAACCTTCTGAGAATAAAAACAGCTGGATCTGGTTAAGGTAATTACACAGGGGAAAGGATAATGTACTGGGAAATCCTAAGAAGAATCTGATTTGTGGTGAGGGGAGAGAGATAAAAGCTCATTTAGGAACGAGATGAACATGCTGCGTACGTAGCTGTTTATCAGTAAATATCTCCACTGAGATTAAGAAAAGCAGTAGCTTAATAAATTAAGTACTTCCTGGTATGGTTACTGTACTGGTAACTCCCCAAAAGAATCTGGATTGTGGTGAGGGAACAGAGAAAAAAGCTCATTTAGGACATGCACTTACGAAGGGGGTAGGCAGCTGTATATCAGGGAGTAAACCTTCTGAGAATAAAATCAGCTGGAGCTTGTTAAGGTAATTACACAGGGGAAAGGATAAAGTACTGGGAACTCCTCAGAAGAATCTGATTTGTGGTGAGGGAAGAGAGATAAAAGCTCATTTAGGAACGACATGAACATGCTGCGTAGGTAGCTGTTTATCAGTAAATATCTCCACTGAGATTAAGAAAAGCAGTATGTTAATAAATTAAGTACTTCCTGGTATGGTAACTGTACTGGTAACTCCCCAAAATAATCTGGATTGTGGTGAGGGAACAGAGAAAAAAGCTCATTTAGGACCTGCACTTTCGAAGGGGGTAGGCAGCTGTATATCAGGGAGTAAACCTTCTGAGAATAAAAACAGCTGGAGCTTGTTAAGGTAATTACACAGGGGAAAAGATATTGTACTGGGAACAATTCAGAAGAATCTGAATTGTGGTGAGGGGGAGAGAGATAAAAGCTCATTTATGAACGACAGGAACATGCTGCGTAGGTAGCTGTTTATCAGTAAATATCTCCACTGAGATTAAGAAAAGCAGTAGCTTAATATATTAAGTACTTCCTGGAATGGTTACTGTATTGGTAACTCCCCAAAAGAATCTGGATTGTGGTGAGGGAACAGAGAAAAAATCTCATTTAGGACCTGCACTTTCGAAGGGGGCAGCAGCTGTATATCAGGGAGTAAACCTTCTGAGAATAAAAACAGCTGGAGCTTGTTAAGGTAATTACACATAGGAAAGTATAATGTACTGGGAACTCCTCAGAAGAATATGATTTGTGGTGAGGGGAGAGAGATAAAAGCTGATTTAGGAACGACATGAACATGCTGCGTACGTAGCTGTTTATCAGTAAATATCTCCACTGAGATTAAGAAAAGCAGTAGTTTAATAAATTAAGTACTTCCTGGTATGGTTATTGTACTGGTAACTCCCCAAAAGAATATGGATTTTGGTGAGGTTACAGAGAAAGAAGCTCATTTAGGACCTGCACTTACGAAGGGGGTAGGCAGCAGTATATCAGGGAGTAAACCTTCTGAGGATAAAAACAGCTGGGAGCTTGTTAAGGTAATTACACAGGGGAAAGGATAAAGTCCTGGGAACTCCTCAGAAGAATCTGATTTGTGGTGAGGGGAAAGAGATAATTGCTCATTTAGGAACGACATGAACAGGCTGCGTATGTAGCTGTTTATCAGCAAATATCTCCACTGAGATTAAGAAAAGCAGTAGCTTAATAAATTAAGTACTTCCTGGTATGGTTACTGTACTGGTAACTCCCCAAAAGAATCTGGATTGCGGTGAGCGAACAGAGAAAAAAGCTCATTTAGGACCTGCACTTAGGAAGGGGGTAGGCAGCTGTATATCAGGGAGTAAACCTTCTGAGAATAAAAACAGCTGGAGCTTGTTAAGGTAATTACACAGGGGAAAGGATAATGTACTGGGAACTCCTCAGAAGAATCTGATCCGTGGTGAGGGGGAGAAAGATAAAAGCTCATTTAGGAACGACATGAACATGCTGCGTAGGTAGCTGTTTATCAGTAAATGTCTCCACTGAGATTAAGAAAAGCAGTAGCTTAATAAATTAAGTACTTCCTGGTATGGTTACTGTACTGGTAACTCCCCAAAAGAATCTGGATTGTGGTGAGGGAACAGAGAAAAAATCTCATTTAGGACCTGCACTTTCGAAGGGGGTAGGCAGGTGTATATCAGGGAGTAAACCTTCTGAGAATAAAAATAGCTGGAGCTTGTTAGGTATTTACACAGGGGAAAACATAATGTACTGGGAACTCCTCAGAAGAATCTGATTTGTGGTGAGGGGGAGAGAGATAAAAGCTCATTTAGTAACGACATGAACATGCTGCATAAGTAGCTGTTTATCAGTAAATATCTCCACTGAGATTAAGAAAAGCAGTAGCTTAATAAATTAAGTAGTTCCTGGTATGGTTACTGTACTGGTAATTCCCGAAAAGAATCTGGATTGTGGAGAGGGAACAGAGAAAAAAGCTCATTTAGGACCTGCACTTACGAAGTGGGTAGGCAGCTGTATATCAGGGAGTAAACCTTCTGAGAATAAAAACAGCTGGAGCTTGTTAAGGTAATTACACAGGGGAAAGGATAATGTACTGGGAACTCCTCAGAAGAATCTGATTCGTGGTGAGGGGAGAGAGATAAAAGCTCATTTAGGAACGACATGAACATGCTGCGTAGGTAGCTGTTTATCAGTAAATATCTCCACTGAGATTAAGAAAAGCAGTAGCTTAATAAATTAAGTACTTCCTGGTATGGTTACTGTACTGGTAACTCCACAAAAGAATCTGGAATGTGGTGAGGGAACAGAGAAAAAAGCTCATTTAGGACCTGCACTTACCAAGGGGGGTAGGCAGCTGTATATCAGGGAGTAAACCTTCTGAGAATAAAGACAGCTGGAAGCTTGTTAAGGTAATTACGCAGGGGAAAGGATAATGTACTGGGAACTCCTCAGAAGAATCTGATTTTTGGTGAGGGAGAGAGATAAAAGCACATTTAGGAACGACATGAACATGCTGCGTAGGTAGCTGTTTATCAGTAAATATCTCCACTGAGATTAAGAAAAGCAGTAGCTTAATAAATTAAGTACTTCCTGGTATGGTTACTGTACTGGTCACTCCACAAAAGAATCTGGATTGTGGTGAGGGAGCAGAGAAAAAACTCATTTAGGACCTGCACTTAGGAAGGTGGTAGGCAGCTGTATATCAGGGAGTAAACCTTCTGAGAATAAAAACAGCTGGAGCTTGTTAAGGTAATTAGGCAGGGGAAAGGATAATGTAGTGGGAACCCCTCAGAAGAATCTGATTTGTGGTGAGGGGAGAGAGATAAAAGCTCATTTAGGAACGACATGAACATGCTGCGTAGGTAGCTGTTTATCAGTAAATATCTCCACTGAGATTAAGAAAATCAGTAGCTTAATAAATTAAGTACTTCCTGGTATGGTTACTGTACTGGTAACTCCCCAAAAGAATCTGGATTTGTGGTGAGGGAACAGAGAAAAAAGCTCATTTAGGACCTGCACTTACGAAGGGGGTAGGCAGCTGTATATCTGGGAGTAAGCCTTCTGAGAATAAAAACAGCTGGAACTTGTTAAGGTAATTACACAGGGGAAAGGAGAATATACTGGGAACAATTCAGAAGAATCTGATTTGTGGTGAGGGGAGAGAGATAAAAGCTCATTTAGGAACGACATGAACATGCTGCGTAGGTAGCTGTTTATCAGTAAATATCTCCACTGAGATTAAGGAAAAGCAGTAGCTTAATAAATTAAGTACTTCCTGGTATGGTTACTGTACTGGTAACTCCCCAATAGAATCTGGATTGTGGTGAGGGAACAGAGAAAAAAGCTCATTAAGACCTGACCTTACGAAGGGGTTAGGCAGCTTATATCAGGGAGTAAAGCTTCTGAGAATAAAAACAGCTGGAGCTTGTTACGGTAATTACACAGGGGAAAGGATAATGTACTGGGAACTCCTCAGAAGAATCTGATTTGTGTTGAGGGGAGAGAGATAAAAGCTCATTTAGGAACGACATGAACATGCTGCGTAGGTAGCTGTTTATCAGTAAATATCTCCACTGAGATTAAGAAAAGCGGTAGCTTAATAAATTAAGTACTTCCTGGTATGGTTACCGTACTGGTAACTCCCCAAATGAATCTGGATTGTGTTGAGGGAACAGAGAAAAAAGCTCATTTAGGACCTGCACTTACGAAGGGGGTAGGCAGCTGTATATCAGTGAGTAAACCTTCTGAGAATAAAAACAGCTGGAGCTTGTTAAGGTAATTAAACAGGGGAAAGGGTAATGTACCGGGAACTCCTCAGAAGAATCTGATTGGTGTTGAGGGGAGAGAGATAAAAGCTCATTTAGGCACGACAGGAACATGCTGCGTACATAGCTGTTTATCAGTAAATATCTCCACTGAGATTAAGAAAAGCAGTAGCTTAATAAATTAAGTACTTCCTGGTATGGTTACTGTACTGGTAACTCCCCAAAATAATCTGGATTGTGGTGAGGGAACAGAGATAAAAGCTCATTTAGGACATGCACTTACGAAGGGGGTAGGCAGCTGTATATCAGAGAGTAAACCTTCTGAGAATAAAAACAGCTGGAGCTTGTTAAGGTAATTACACAGGGGAAAGGAAAATGTACTGGGAACTCCTCAGAAGAATCTGATTCGTGGTGAGGGGAGAGAGATAAAAGCTCATTTAGGAATGACATGAACATACTGCGTAGGTAGCTGTTTATCAGTAAATATCTCCACTGACATTAAGAAAAACAGTAGCTTAATAAATTAAGTACTTCCTGGTATGGTTACTGTACTGGTAACTCCCCAAAAGAATCTGGATTGTGGTGAGGGAACAAAGAAAAAAGCTCATTTAGGACCTGCATTTACGAAGGGGGTAGGCAGATGTATATCAGGGAGAAAACCTTCTGAGAATAAAAACAACCGGAGATTGTTAAGGTAATTACACAGGGGAAAGGATAATATACTGGGAACAATTCAGAAGAATCTGATTTGTGGTGAGGGGATAGAGATAAAAGCTCATTTAGGAACGACATGAACATGCTGCGTAGGTAGCTGTTTATCAGTAAATATCTCCACTGAGATTAAGAAAAGCAGTAGCTTAATAAATTAAGTACTTCCTGGTATGGTTACTGTACTGGTAACTCCCCAATAGAATCTGGATTGTGGTGAGGGAACAGAGAAAAAAGCTCATTAAGACCTGCACTTACGAAGGGGTTAGGCAGCTTATATCAGGGAGTAAACCTTCTGAGAATAAAAACAGCTGGAGCTTATTAAGGGAATTACACAGTGGAAAGGATAATGTACTGGGAACTCCTCAGAAGAATCTGATTTGTGGTGAGGGGGAGAGAGATAAAAGCTCATTTAGGAACGACATGAACATGCTGCGTAGGTAGCTGTTTATCAGTAAATATCTCCACTGAGATTAAGAAAAGCAGTAGCTTAGTAAATTAAGTACTTCCTGGTATGGTTACTGTACTGGTAACTCCCCAAAAGAATCTGGATTGTGGTGAGGGAACAGAGAAAAAAGCTCCTTTAGGACCTGCACTTACGAAGGGCTAGGCAGCTGTATATCAGGGAGTAAACCTTCTGAGAATAAAAACAGCTGGAGCTTGTTAAGGTAATTACACAGGGGAATGGATAATGTACTGGGAACTCCTCAGAAGAATCTGATTTGTGGTGAGGGGGAGAGAGATAAAAGCTCATTAGGAACGACATGAACATGCTGCGTAGGTAGCTGTTTATCAGTAAATATCTCCACTGAGATTAAGAAAAGCAGTAGCTTAATAAATTAAGTACTTCCTGGTATGGTTACTGTACTGGTCACTCCACAAAAGAATCTGGATTGTGGTGAGGGAGCAGAGAAAAAACTCATTTAGGACCTGCACTTAGGAAGGTGGTAGGCAGCTGTATATCAGGGAGTAAACCTTCTGAGAATAAAAACAGCTGGAGCTTGTTAAGGTAATTAGGCAGGGGAAAGGATAATGTAGTGGGAACCCCTCAGAAGAATCTGATTTGTGGTGAGGGGAGAGAGATAAAAGCTCATTTAGGAACGACATGAACATGCTGCGTAGGTCGCTGTTTATCAGTAAATATCTCCACTGAGATTAAGAAAAGCAGTAGCTTAATAAATTAAGTACTTCCTGGAATGGTTACTGTATTGGTAACTCCCAAAAAGAATCTGGATTGTGGTGAGGGAACAGAGAAAAAATCTCATTTAGGACCTGCACTTTCGAAGGGGGTAGGCAGCTGTATATCAGGGAGTAAACCTTCTGAGAATAAAAACAGCTGGAGCTTGTTAAGGTAATTACACAGAGCAAAGTGTAATGTACTGGGAACTCCTCAGAAGAATCTGATTTGTGGTGAGGGGAGAGAGATAA
>NW_025956014.1:0-79478 GCF_023159225.1 Perognathus longimembris pacificus | reverse complement strand
TCATTTAGGACCTGCACTTAAGAAGTGGGTAGGCAACTGTATATCAGGGAGTATCCCTTCTGAGAATAAAAACAGCTGGAGCTTGTTAAGGTAACTACACAGGGGAAAGGATAATGTACTGGGAACTCCTCAGAAGAATCTGATTTGTGGTGAGGGGAGAGAGATATAAGCTCATTTAGGAACGACATGAACATGCTGCGTAGGTAGCTGTTTGATCCACTGAGATTAAGAAAAGCAGTAGATTAATAAATTCAGTACTTCGTGGTATGTTTACTTTACTCGTAACTCCCCAAAAGAATCTGGTTTGTGGTGAGGGAACAGAGAAAAAAGCTCATTTAGGACCTGCACTTACGAAGGGGCTAGACAGCTGTATATCAGGGAGTATCCCTTCTGAGAATAAAAACAGCTGGAGTTTGTTAAGGGAATTACACAGGGGAAAGGATAATGTACTGGGAACTCCTCAGAAGAATCTGATTCGTGGTAAGGGGAGAGAGATAAAAGCTCATTTAGGAACGACATGAACATGCTGCGTAGTAGCTGTTTATCAGTAAATATCTCCACTGAGATTAAGAAAAGCAGTAGCTTAATAAATTAAGTACTTCCTGGTATAGTTACTGTACTGGTAACTCCCCAAAGGAATCTGGATTGTGGTGAGGGAACAGAGAAAAAAGCTCATTTAGGACAGTCACTTACGAAGGGGGGTAGGCAGCTGTATATCAGGGAGTATCCCTTCTGAGAATAAAAACAGCTGGAGCTTGTTAAGGTAATTACACAGGGGAAAGGATAATGTCCTGGGAGCTCCTCAGAAGAATCTGATTTGTGGGTGAGGGAGAGAGATAAATGCTCATTTAGGAACGACATGAACATGCTGCATAGGTAGCTGTTTATCAGTAAATATCTCCACTGAGATTAAGAAAAGCAGTAGCTTAATAAATTAAGTACTTCCTGGTATGTTTACTGTACTGGTAACTCCCCAAAAGAATCTGGATTATGGTGAGGGAAGAGAGAAAAAAGCTCATTTAGGACCCGCTCTTACGAAGGGGGTAGGCAGCTGTATATCAGGGAGTAAACCTTCTGAGAATAAAAACAGCTGGAGCATGTTAAGGTAATTACACAGGGGAAAGGATAATGTACTGGGAACTCCTCAGAAGAATCTGATTTGTGGTGAGGGGAGAGAGATGAAAGCTGATTTAAGAACGACATGAACATGTTGCTTAGGTAGCTGTTTATCAGTAAATATCTCCACTGAGATTAAGAAAAGCAGTAGCTTAATAAATTAAGTACTTCCTGGTATGGTCACTGTACTGGTAACCCCCCAAAAGAATCTGTATTGTGGTGAGGGCACTTACGAAGGGGGGTAGGCAGCTGTATATCATGGAGTGTCCCTTCTGAGAATAAAAACAGCTGGAGCATGTTAAGGTAATTACAGAGGGGAAAGGATAATGTACTGGGAAACTACTCAGAAGAATCTGATTTGTGCTGAGGGGAGAGAGATAAAATCACATTTAGGAACGACATGAACATGCTGTGTAGGTAGCTGTTTATCAGTAAATATCTCCAATGAGATTAAGAAAAGCAGTAGCTTAATAAATTAAGTACTTCCTGGTATGGTTACTGTACTGGTAACTCCCCAAAAGAATCTGGATTGTGGTGAGGGAACAGAGAAAAAAGCTCATTTAGGACCTGCACTTACGAAGGGGGTGGGCACCTGTATATCAGGGAGTAAACCTTCTGAGAATAAAAAACAGCTGGAGCTTGTTAAGGTAATTACACAGGGGAAAGGATAATGTACTGGGAACTCCTCAGAAGAATCTGATTTGTGGTGAGGGGAGAGAGATAAAAGCTCATTTAGGAACGACATGAACATGCTGCGTAGGTAGCTGTTTATCAGTAAATATCTCCACTGAGATTAAGAAAAGCAGTAGCTTAATAAATTAAGTACTTCCTGGTATGGTTACTGTACTGGTAACTCCCCAAAAGAATCTGGATTGTCGTGAGGGAACAGAGAAAAATGCTCATTTAGGACCTGCACTTACGAAGGTGGTAGCTAGCTGTATATCAGGGAGTATCCCTTCTGAGAATAAAAACAGCTGGAGCTTGTTAAGGGGAAAGGATAATGTACTGGGAACTCCTCAGAAGAATCTGATTTGTGGTGAGGGAGAGAGATAAAAGCTCATTTAGGAACGACATGAACATGTTGCGTAGGTAGCTGTTAATCAGTAAATATCTCCACTGAGATTAAGAAAAGCAGTAGCTTAATAAATTAAGTACTTCCTGGTATGGACACTGTACTGGTACCTTCCCAAAAGAATCTGGATTGTGGGTGAGGGCACTTAAGAAGGGGGTAGGCAGCTGTATATCAGGGAGTATCCCTTCTGAGAATAAAAACAGCTGGAGCTTGTTAAGGTAATTACACAGGGGAAAGGATAATGTCCTGGGAGCTCCTCAGAAGAATCTGATTTGTGGTGAGGGGAGAGAGATAAATGCTCATTTAGGAACGACATGAACATGCTGCATAGGTAGCTGTTTATCAGTAAATATCTCCACTGAGATTAAGAAAAGCAGTAGCTTAATAATTAAGTACTTCCTGGTATGTTTACTGTACTGGTAACGCCCCAAAAGAATCTGGATTATGGTGAGGGAAGAGAGAAAAAAGCTCATTTAGGACCCGCTCTTACGAAGGAGGTAGGCAGCTGTATATCAGGAGTAAACCTTCTGAGAATAAAAACAGCTGGAACATGTTAAGGTAATTACACAGGAGAAAGGATAATATACTGGGAACTCCTCAGAAGAATCTGATTTGTGGTGAGGGGGAGAGAGATAAAAGCTCATTTAGGAACGACATGAACATGCTGCGTAGGTAGCTGTTTATCAGTAAATATCTCCACTGAGATTAAGAAAAGCAGTAGCTTAATAAATTAAGTACTTCCTCGTATGGTTATTGTACTGGTAACTCCCCAAAAGAATCCGGATTGTGGTGAGGGAACAGAGAAAAAAGCTCATTTAGGACCTGCACTAACGAAGGGGGTAGGCAGCTGTATACCAGGGAGTATACCTTCTGAGAATAAAAGTAGCTGGAGCTTGTTAAGGTAATTACAGGGGAAAGGATAATGTACTGGGAACTCCTCAGAAGAATCTGATTTGTGGTGAGGGGAGAGAGATAAAATCTCATTTAGGAACGACATGAACGTGCTGCGTAGGTAGCTGTTTACTCCACTGAGATTATGTAAAGCAGTAGATTAATAAATTCAGTACTTCGTGGTATGGTTACTGTACTCGTAACTCCCAAAAAGAATCTGGATTGTGGTGAGGGAACAGAGAAAAAAGCTCATTTAGTACCTGCACTTACGAAGGGGTAGGCAGCTGTATATCAGGGAGTAAACCTTCTGAGAATAAAAACAGCTGGAGCTTGTTAAGGTAATTACACAGGGGAAAGGATAATGTACTGGGAACCTCTCAGAAGAATCTGATTTGTGGTGAGGGGAGAGAGATGAAAGCTGATTTAAGAACGACATGAACATGTTGCTTAGGTAGCTGTTTATCAGTAAATATCTCCACTGAGATTAAGAAAAGCAGTAGCTTAATAAATTAAGTACTTCCTGGTATGGTCACTGTACTGGTAACCCCCCAAAAGAATCTGGATTGTGGTGAGGGCACTTACGAAGGGGGTAGGCAGCTGTATATCATGGAGTGTCCCTTCTGAGAATAAAAACAGCTGGAGCATGTTAAGGTAATTACAGAGGGGAAAGGATAATGTACTGGGAACTCCTCAGAAGAATCTGATTTGTGCTGAGGGGAGAGAGATAAAATCACATTTAGGAACGACATGAACATGCTGTGTAGGTAGCTGTTTATCAGTAAATATCTCCACTGAGATTAAGAAAAGCAGTAGCTTAATAAATTAAGTACTTCCTGGTTATGGTTACTGTACTGGTAACTCCCCAAAAGAATCTGGATTGTGGTGAGGGAACAGAGAAAAAAGCTCATTTAGGACCTGCACTTACGAAGGGGGTGGGCACCTGTATATCAGGGAGTAAACCTTCTGAGAATAAAAACAGCTGGAGCTTGTTAAGGTAATTACACAGGGGAAAGGATAATGTACTGGGAACTCCTCAGAAGAATCTGATTTGTGGTGAGGGGAGAGAGATAAAAGCTCATTTAGGAACGACATGAACATGCTGCGTAGGTAGCTGTTTATCAGTAAGTATCTCCACTGAGATTAAGAAAAGCAGTAGCTTAATAAATGAAGTACTTCCTGGTATGGTTACTGTACTGGTAACTCCCCAAAAGAATCTGGATTGTGGTGAGGGAACAGAGAAAAATTCTCATTTAGGACCTGCACTTACGAAGGTGGTAGCTAGCTGTATATCAGGGAGTATCCCTTCTGAGAATAAAAACAGCTGGAGCTTGTTAAGGGGAAAGGATAATGTACTGGGAACTCCTCAGAAGAATCTGATTTGTGGTGAGGGAGAGAGATAAAAGCTCATTTAGGAACGACATGAACATGTTCGTGTAGGTAGCTGTTAATCAGTAAATATCTCCACTGAGATTAAGAAAAGCAGTAGCTTAATAAATTAAGTACTTCCTGGTATGGACACTGTACGGGTAACTTCCCAAAAGAATCTGGATTGTGGTGAGGGCACTTAAGAAGGGGGTAGGCAGCTGTAGATCAGGGAGTATCCCTTCTGAGAATAAAAACAGCTGGAGCCTGTTAAGGTAATTACACAGGGGAAAGAATAATGTACTGGGATCTCCTCAGAAGAATCTGATTTGTGGTGAGGAGAGAGAGAAAAAAGCTCATTAGGAACGACATGAAAATGCTGCATAGGTAGCTGTTTATCAGTAAATATCTCCACTGAGATTAAGAAAAGCAGTAGCTTAATAAATTAAGTACTTCCTGGTATGCTTACTGTACTGGTAAATCCCCAAAAGAATCTGGATTGTGGTGAGGGAACAGAGAAAAAAGCTCATTTAGGACCTGCATTTATGAAGGGGGTAGCAGCTGTATATCAGGGAGTAAACCTTCTGAGAATAAAAACAGCTGGAGCGTGTTAAGGTAAATACACAGGGGAAAGGATAATGTACTGGGAACTCCTCAGAAGAATCTGATTTGTGGTGAGGGGAGAGAGATAAAAGCTCATTTAGGAACGACATGAACATGTTGCGTAGGTAGCTGTTAATCAGTAAATATCTCCACTGAGATTAAGAAAAGCAGTAGCTTAATAAATTGAGTACTTCCTGGTATGGACACTGTACTGGTAAAATCCCAAAAGAATCTGGATTGTGGTGAGGGCACTTAAGAAGGGGGTAGGCAGCTGTATATCAGGGAGTATCCCTTCTGAGAATAAAAACAGCTGGAGCTTTTTAAGGTAATTACACCAGGGAAAGGATAATGTACTGGGAACTCCTCAAAGAATCTGATTTGTGGTGAGGGGAGAGAGATAAAAGTTCATTTAGGAACGACATGAAAATGCTGCATAGGTAGCTGTTTATCAAAATATCTCCACTGAGATTAAGAAAAGCAGTAGCTTAATAAATTAAGTACTTCCTGGTATGGTTACTGTACTGGTAACTCCCCAAAAGAATCTGCATTGTGGTGAGGGAACAGAGAAAAAAGCTCATTTAAGACCTGCACTTACGAAGGGGGTAGGCAGCTGTATATCAGGGAGTATCCCTTCTGAGAATAAAAACAGCTGGAGCTTGTTAAGTTAATTACACAGGGGAAAGGATAATGTACTGGGAACTGCTCAGAAGAATCTGATTTGTGGTGAGTGGAGAGAGATAAAAGCTCATTTAGGAACGACATGAAAATGCTGCATAGGTAGCTGTTTATCAGTAGATATCTCCACTGAGATTATGAAAAGCAGTAGTTTGATAAATTAAGTACTTCCTGGTATGGTTACTGTACTGGTAACTCCCCAAAAGAATCTGGATTGTGGTGAAGGAACAGAGAAAAAAGCTCATTAAGTACCTGCACTTACGAAGGGGGTAGGCAGCTGTATATCAGGGAGCAAACCTTCTGAGGATAAAAACAGCTGGAGCTTGTTAAGTTAATTACACAGGGGAAAGGATAATGTACTGGGAACTCCTCAGAAAAATCTGATTTGTGGTGAGGGGTGAGAGTTAAAAGCTCATTTAGGAACGACATTAAAATGCTGCATAGGTAGCTGTTTATCAGTAAATATCTCCACTGAGATTAAGAAAAGCAGTAGCTTGATAAGTTAAGTACTTCCTGGTATGGTTACTGTACTGGTAACTCCCCAAAATAATCTGGATTGTGGTGAAGGAATAGAGAAAAAAGCTCATTAAGTACCTGCACTTACGAAGGGGGTAGGCAGCTGTATATCAGGGAGTAAACCTTCTGAGGATAAAAACAGCTGGAGCTTGTTATGTTAATTACACAGGGGAAAGGATAATGTACTGGGAACTCCTCAGAAGAATTTGATTTGTGGTGAGGGGAGAGAGATAAAAGCTCATTTAGGAACGACATGAACATGGTGCGTAGGTAGCTGTTTATCAGTAAATATCTCCACTGAGATTAAGAAAAGCAGTAGCTTAATAAATTAAGTCTTTCCTGGTATGGTTACTGTACTGGTAACTCCCCAAAAGAATCTGGATTGTGGTGAGGGAACAGGGAAAAAAGCTCATTTAAGACCTGCACTTACGAAGGGGTAGGCAGCTGTATATCAGGGAGTATCCCTTCTGAGAATAAAAACAGCTGGAGCTTTTTAAGGTAATTACACCAGGGAAAGGATAATGTACAGGGAACTCCTCAGAAGATTCTGATTTGTGGTGAGGGGAGAGAGATAAAAGCTCATTTAGGAACGACATGAAAATGCTGCATAGGTAGCTGTTTATCAGTAAATATCTCCACTGAGATTAAGAAAAGCAGTAGCTTAATAAATTAAGTACTTCCTGGTATGGTTACTGTACTGGTAACTCCCCAAAAGAATCTGCATTGTGGTGAGGGAACAGAGAAAAAAGCTCATTCAAGACCTGCACTTACGAAGGGGGTAGGCAGCTGTATATCAGGGAGTATCCCTTCTGAGAATAAAAACAGCTGGAGCTTGTTAAGTTAAGTACACAGGGGAAAGGATAATGTACTGGGAACTCATCAGAAGAATCTGATTTGTGGTGAGTGGAGAGAGATAAAAGCTCATTTAGGAACGACATGAAAATGCTGCATAGGTAGCTGTTTATTAGTAAATACCTCCACTGAGATTAAGAAAAGCAGTAGCTTGATAAATTAAGTACTTCCTGGTATGGTTACTATACTGGTAACTCCCCCAACGAATCTGGATTTTGGTGAAGGAACAGAGAAAAAAGCTCATTAATTACCTGCACTTACGAAGGGGGTAGGCAGCTGTATATCAGGGAGTAAACCTTCTGAGGATAAAAACAGCTGGAGCTTGTTAAGTTAATTGCACAGGGGAAAGGATAATGTACTGGGAACTCCTCAGAAGAATATGATTTGTGGTGAGGGGAGAGAGATAAAAGCTCATTTCGGAACGACATGAAAATGCTGCATAGGTAGCTGTTTATCAGTAGATATCTCCACTGAGATTATGAAAAGCAGTAGCTTGATAAATTAAGTACTTCCTGGTATGGTTACTGTACTGGTAACTCCCCAAAAGAATCTGGATTGTGGTGAAGGAACAGAGAAAAAAGCTCATTAAGTACCTGCACTTACGAAGGGGGTAGGCAGCTGTATATCAGGGAGCAAACCTTCTGAGGATAAAAACAGCTGGAGCTTGTTAAGTTAATTACACAGGGGAAAGGATAATGTACTGGGAACTCCTCAGAAAAATCTGATTTGTGGTGAGGGGTGAGAGTTAAAAGCTCATTTAGGAACGACATTAAAATGCTGCATAGGTAGCTGTTTATCAGTAAATATCTCCACTGAGATTAAGAAAAGCAGTAGCTTGATAAGTTAAGTACTTCCTGGTATGGTTACTGTACTGGTAACTCCCCAAAATAATCTGGATTGTGGTGAAGGAATAGAGAAAAAAGCTCATTAAGTACCTGCACTTACGAAGGGGGTAGGCAGCTGTATATCAGGGAGTAAACCTTCTGAGGATAAAAACAGCTGGAGCTTGTTAAGTTAATTACACAGGGGAAAGGATAATGTACTGGGAACTCCTCAGAAGAATCTGATTTGTGGTGAGGGGAGAGAGATAAAAGCTCATTTAGGAACGACATGAACATGCTGCGTAGGTAGCTATTTATCAGTAAATATCTCCACTGAGATTAAGAAAAGCAGTAGCTTAATAAATTAAGTACTTCCTGGTATGGTTACTGTACTGGTAACTCCCCAAAAGATTCTGAATTGTGGTGAGGGAACAGAGAAAAAAGCTCATTTAGGAACTGCACTTAAGAAGGGGGTAGGCAGCTGTATATCAGGGAGTAAACCTTCTGAGAATAAAAACAGCTGGAGCTTGTTAAGGTAATTACACAGGGGAAAGGATAATGTACTGGGAACTCCTCAGAAGAATCTGATTTGTGGTGAGGGAAGAGAGATAAAAGCTCATTTAAGAACGACATGAAAATGCTGCCTAGTAGCTGTTTATCAGTACATTTCTCAACTGAGATTAAGAAAAGCAGTAGCTTAATAAATTAAGTACTTCCTGGTATGGTTACTGTACTGGTAACTCCCCAAAATAATCTGGATTGTGGTGAAGGAATAGAGAAAAAAGCTCATTAAGTACCTGCACTTACGAAGGGTGTAGGCAGCTGTATATTAGGGAGTAAACCTTCTGAGAATAAAAACAGCTGGAGCTTGTTAAGGTAATTACACAGGGGAAAGGATAATGTACTAGGAACTCCTCAGAAGAATCTGATTTGTGGTAGGGGAGAGAGATAAAAGCTCATTTAGGAACGACATGAAAATGCTGCATAGGTAGCTGTTTATCAGTAAATATCTCCACTGAGATTAAGAAAAGCAGTAGCTTAATAAATTAAGTACTTCCTGGTATGGTTACTGTACTGGTAACTCCCCAAAAGAATCTGCATTGTGGTGAGGGAACAGAGAAAAAAGCTCATTTAAGACCTGCACTTACGAAGGGGGTAGGCAGCTGTATATCAGGGAGTATCCCTTCTGAGAATAAAAACAGCTGGAGCTTGTTAAGTTAATTACACAGGGGAAAGGATAATGTACTGGGAACTCCTCAGAAGAATCTGATTTGTGGTGGGTGGAGAGAGATAAAAGCTCATTTAGGAACGACATGAAAATGCTGCATAGGTAGCTGTTTATCAGTAAATACCTCCACTGAGATTAAGAAAAGCAGTAGCTTGATAAATTAAGTACTTCTTGGTATGGTTACTGTACTGGTAACTCCCCAAAAGAATCTGGATTGTGGTGAAGGAACAGAGAAAAAAGCTCATTAAGTACCTGCACTTACGAAGGGGGTAGGCAGCTGTATATCAGGGAGCAAACCTTCTGAGGATAAAAACAGCTGGAGCTTGTTAAGTTAATTACACAGGGGAAAGGATAATGTACTGGGAACTCCTCAGAAAAATCTGATTTGTGGTGAGGGGTGAGAGTTAAAAGCTCATTTAGGAACGACATTAAAATGCTGCAAACGTAGCTGTTTATCAGTAAATATCTCCACTGAGATTAAGAAAAGCAGTAGCTTGATAAGTTAAGTACTTCCTGGTATGGTTACTGTACTGGTAACTCCCCAAAATAATCTGGATTGTGGTGAAGGAATAGAGAAAAAAGCTCATTAAGTACCTGCACTTACGAAGGGGGTAGGCAGCTGTATATCAGGGAGTAAACCTTCTGAGGATAAAAACAGCTGGAGCTTGTTAAGTTAATTACACAGGGGAAAGGATAATGTACTGGGAACTCCTCAGAAGAATTTGATTTGTGGTGAGGTGAGAGAGATAAAAGCTCATTTAGGAACGACCTGAACAAGCTGCGTGGTAGATGTTTATCAGTAAATATCTCCACTGAGATTAAGAAAAGCAGTAGCTTAATAAATTAAGTACTTCCTGGTATGGTTACTGTACTGGTAACTCCCCAAAAGAATCTGGATTGTGGTGAGGGAACAGAGAAAAAAGCTCATTTAAGACCTGCACTTACGAAGTGGGTAGGCAGCTGTATATCAGGGAGTATCCCTTCTGAGAATAAAAACAGCTGGAGCTTGTTAAGGTAATTTCACAGGGGAAAGGATAATGTACAGGGAACTCCTCAGAAGAATCTGATTTGTGGTGAGGGGAGAGAGATAAAAGCTCATTTAGGAACGACATGAACATGGTGCGTAGGTAGCTGTTTATCAGTAAATATCTCCACTGAGATTAAGAAAAGCAGTAGCTTAATAAATTAAGTCTTTCCTGGTATGGTTACTGTACTGGTAACTCCCCAAAACAATCTGGATTGTGGTGAGGGAACAGGGAAAAAAGCTCATTTAAGACCTGCACTTACGAAGGGGTAGGCAGCTGTATATCAGGGAGTATCCCTTCTGAGAATAAAAACAGCTGGAGCTTTTTAAGGTAATTACACCAGGGAAAGGATAATGTACAGGGAACTCCTCAGAAGAATCTGATTTGTGGTGAGGGGAGAGAGATAAAAGCTCATTTAGGAACGACATGAAAATGCTGCATAGGTAGCTGTTTATCAGTAAATATCTCCACTGAGATTAAGAAAAGCAGTAGCTTAATAAATTAAGTACTTCCTGGTATGGTTACTGTACTGGTAACTCCCCAAAAGAATCTGCATTGTGGTGAGGGAACAGAGAAAAAAGCTCATTTAAGACCTGCACTTACGAAGGGGGTACGCAGCTGTATATCAGGGAGTATCCCTTCTGAGAATAAAAACAGCTGGAGCTTGTTAAGTTAATTACACAGGGGAAAGGATAATGTACTGGGAACTCATCAGAAGAATCTGATTTGTGGTGAGTGGAGAGAGATAAAAGCTCATTTAGGAACGACATGAAAATGCTGCATAGGTAGCTGTTTATTAGTAAATACCTCCACTGAGATTAAGAAAAGCAGTAGCTTGATAAATTAAGTACTTCCTGGTATGGTTACTATACTGGTAACTCCCCCAACGAATCTGGATTTTGGTGAAGGAACAGAGAAAAAAGCTCATTAATTACCTGCACTTACGAAGGGGGTAGGCAGCTGTATATCAGGGAGTAAACCTTCTGAGGATAAAAACAGCTGGAGCTTGTTAAGTTAATTGCACAGGGGAAAGGATAATGTACTGGGAACTCCTCAGAAGAATATGATTTGTGGTGAGGGGAGAGAGATAAAAGCTCATTTCGGAACGACATGAAAATGCTGCATAGGTAGCTGTTTATCAGTAGATATCTCCACTGAGATTATGAAAAGCAGTAGCTTGATAAATTAAGTACTTCCTGGTATGGTTACTGTACTGGTAACTCCCCAAAAGAATCTGGATTGTGGTGAAGGAACAGAGAAAAAAGCTCATTAAGTACCTGCACTTACGAAGGGGGTAGGCAGCTGTATATCAGGGAGCAAACCTTCTGAGGATAAAAACAGCTGGAGCTTGTTAAGTTAATTACACAGGGGAAAGGATAATGTACTGGGAACTCCTCAGAAAAATCTGATTTGTGGTGAGGGGTGAGAGTTAAAAGCTCATTTAGGAACGACATTAAAATGCTGCATAGGTAGCTGTTTATCAGTAAATATCTCCACTGAGATTAAGAAAAGCAGTAGCTTGATAAGTTAAGTACTTCCTGGTATGGTTACTGTACTGGTAACTCCCCAAAATAATCTGGATTGTGGTGAAGGAATAGAGAAAAAAGCTCATTAAGTACCTGCACTTACGAAGGGGGTAGGCAGCTGTATATCAGGGAGTAAACCTTCTGAGGATAAAAACAGCTGGAGCTTGTTAAGTTAATTACACAGGGGAAAGGATAATGTACTGGGAACTCCTCAGAAGAATTTGATTTGTGGTGAGGGGAGAGAGATAAAAGCTCATTTAGGAACGATATGAACATGGTGCGTAGGTAGCTGTTTATCAGTAAATATCTCCACTGAGATTAAGAAAAGCAGTAGCTTAATAAATTAAGTAGTTCCTGGTATGGTTACTGTACTGGTCACTCCCCAAAAGAATCTGGATTATGGTGAGGGAACAGGGAAAAAAGCTCATTTAGGACCTGCACTTACGAAGGGGGTAGGCAGCTGTATATCAGGGAGTATCCCTTCTGAGAATAAAAACAGCTGGAGCTTGTTAAGGTAATTACACAGGGGAAAGGATAATGTACTAGGAACTCCTCAGAAGAATCTGATTTGTGGTGAGGGGAGAGAGATAAAAGCTCATTTAGGAACGACATGAAAATGCTGCATAGGTAGCTGTTTATCAGTAAATATCTCCACTGAGATTAAGAAAAGCAGTAGCTTAATAAATTAAGTACTTTCTGGTATGGTTACTGTACTGGTAACTCCCCAAAAGAATCTGCATTGTGGTGAGGGAACAGAGAAAAAAGCTCATTTAAGACCTGCACTTACGAAGGGGGTAGGCAGCTGTATATCAGGGAGTATCCCTTCTGAGAATAAAAACAGCTGGAGCTTGTTAAGTTAATTACACAGGGGAAAGGATAATGTACTGGGAACTCCTCAGAAGAATCTGATTTGTAGTGAGTGGAGAGAGATAAAAGCTCATTTAGGAACGACATGAAAATGCTGCATAGGTAGCTGTTTATCAGTAAATCCCTCCACTGAGATTAAGAAAAGCAGTAGCTTGATAAATTAAGTACTTCCTGGTATGGTTACTGCACTGGTAACTCCCCAAAAGAATCTGGATTGTTGTGAAGGAACAGAGAAAAAAGCTCATTAAGTACCTGCACTTACGAAGGGGGTAGGCAGCTGTATATCAGGGAGCAAACCTTCTGAGGATAAAAACAGCTGGAGCTTGTTAAGTTGATTACACAGGGGAAAGGATAATGTACTGGGAACTCCTCAGAAAAATCTGATTTGTGGTGAGGGGTGAGAGTTAAAAGCTCATTTAGGAACGGCATTAAAATGCTGCATACGTAGCTGTTTATCAGTAAATATCTCCACTGAGATTAAGAAAAGCAGTAGCTTGATAAGTTAAGTACTTCCTGGTATGGTTACTGTACTGGTAACTCCCCAAAATAATCTGGATTGTGGTGAAGGAATAGAAAAAAAAGCTCATTAAGTACCTGCACTTACGAAGGGGGTAGGCAGCTGTATATCAGGGAGTAAACCTTCTGAGGATAAAAACAGCTGGAGCTTGTTAAGTTAATTACACAGGGGAAAGGATAATGTACTGGGAACTCCTCAGAAGAATTTGATTTGTGGTGAGGTGAGAGAGATAAAAGCTCATTTAGGAACGACATGAACATGCTGCGTGGTAGATGTTTATCAGTAAATATCTCCACTGAGATTAAGAAAAGCAGTAGCTTAATAAATTAAGTACTTCCTGGTATGGTTACTGTACTGGTAACTCCCCAAAAGAATCTGGATTGTGGTGAGGGAACAGAGAAAAAAGCTCATTTAAGACCTGCACTTACGAAGTGGGTAGGCAGCTGTATATCAGGGAGTATCCCTTCTGAGAATAAAAACAGCTGGAGCTTGTTAAGTTAATTACACAGGGGAAAGGATAATGTACTGGGAACTCCTCAGAAGAATCTGATTTGTGGTGAGGGGAGAGAGATAAAAGCTCATTTAAGAACGACATGAACATGGTGCGTAGGTAGCTGTTTATCAGTAAATATCTCCATTGAGATTAAGAAAAGCAGTAGCTTAATAAATTAAGTACTTCCTGGTATGGTTACTGTACTGGTAACTCCCCAAAAGAATCTGGATTGGGGTTGAGTCAACAGGGAAAAAAGCTCATTTAGGACCTGCACTTACGAAGGGGGTAGGCAGCTGTATATCAGGGAGTATCCCTTCTGAGAATAAAAACAGCTGGAGCTTGTTAAGGTAATTACACAGGGGAAAGGATAATGTACTGGGAACTCCTCAGAAGAATCTGATTTGTGGTGAGGGGAGAGAGATAAAAGCTCATTTAGGAACGACATGAAAATGCTGCATAGGTAGCTGTTTATCAGTAAATATCTCCACTGAGATTAAGAAAAGCAGTAGCTTAGTAAATTAAGTACTTCCTGGTATTGTTACTGTACTGGTAACTCCCCAAAAGAATCTGCATTGTGGTGAGGGAACAGAGAAAAAAGCTCATTTAAGACCTGCACTTACGAAGGGGGTAGGCAGCTGTATATCAGCGAGTATCCCTTCTGAGAATAAAAACAGCTGGAGCTTGTAAAGGTAATTACACAGGGGAAAGGATAATGTACTGGGAACTCCTCAGAAGAATCTGATTTGTGGTGAGTGGAGAGAGATAAAAGCTCATTTAGGAACTACATGCATAGGTAGCTGTTTATCAGTAAATACCTCCACTGAGATTAAGAAAAGCAGGAGCTTGATAAAGTAAGTACTTCCTGGTATGGTTACTATACTGGTAACTCCCCAAAACAATCTGGATTGTGGTGAAGGAACAGAGAGAAAAGCTCATTAAGTACCTGCACTTACGAAGGGGGTCGGCAGCTGTATATCAGGGAATAAACCTTCTGAGGATAAAAACAGCTGGAGCTTGTTAAGTTAATTACACAGGGGAAAGGATAATGTACTGGGAACTCCTTAGAAGAATTTGAATTGTGGTGAGGGGAGAGAGATAAAAGCTCATTTAGGAACGACATGAAAATGCTCCATAGGTAGCTGTTTATCAGTAACTATCTCCAGTGAGATTAAGAAAAGCAGTAGCTTGATAAATTAAGTACTTCCTGGTATGGATACTGTACTGGTAACTCCCCAAAAGAATCTGGATTGTGGTGAAGGAACAGAGAAAAAAGCTCATTAAGTACCTGCACTTACGAAGGGAGTAGGCAGCTGTATATCAGGGAGCAAACCTTCTGAGGAGAAAAACAGCTGGAGCTTTTTAAGTTAATTACACAGGGGAAAGGATAATGTACTGGGAACTCCTCAGAAGAATCTGATTTGTGGTGAGGGGAGAGAGATAAAAGCTCATTTAGGAACGACATGAAAATGCTGCGTAGGTAGCTGTTTATCAGTAAATATCTCCACTGAGATTAAGAAAAGCAGTAGCTTGATAAATTAAGTACTTCCTGGTATGGTTACTGTACTGGTAACTCCCCAAAATAATCTGGATTGTGGTGAAGGAACAGAGAAAAAAGCTCATTAAGTACCTGCACTTACGAAGGGGGTAGGCAGCTGTAAATCAGGGAGTAAACCTTCTGAGGATAAAAACAGCTGGAGCTTGTTAAGTTAATTACACAGGGGAAAGGATAATGTACTGGGAACTCCTCAGAAGATTTTGATTTGTGGTGAGGGTAGAGAGATAAAAGTTCATTTAGGAACGACATGAACATGCTGCGTAGGTAGCTGTTTATCAGTAAATATCTCCACTGAGATTAAGAAAAGCAGTAGCTTAATAAATTAAATGCTTCCTGGTATGGTTACTGTACTGGTAACTCCTCAAAAGAATCTGGACTGTGGTGAGGGAACAGAGAAAAAGCTCATTTAGGACCTGCACTTACGAAGGGGGTAGGCAGCTGTATATTAGGGAGTAAACCTTCTGAGAATAAAAACAGCTGGAGCATGTTAAGGTAATTACACAGGGGAAAGGATAATGTACTGGGAACTCCTCAGAAGAATCTGATTTGTGGTGAGGGGAGAGAGATAAAAGCTCATTTAGTAACGACATGAACATGCTGCATAGGTAGCTGTTTATCAGTAAATATCTCCACTGAGATTAAGAAAAGCAGTAGCTTAATAAATTAAGTACTTCCTGGTATGGTTACTGTACTGGTAACTCCCCAAAAGAATCTGGATTGTGGTGAGGGAACAGAGAAAAAAGCTCATTTAAGACCTGCACTTACGAAGGGGGTAGGCAGCTGTATATCAGGGAGTATCCCTTCTGAGAATAAAAACAGCTGGAGCTTGTTAAGGTAATTACACAGGGGAAAGGATAATGTACTGGGAACTCCTCAGAAGAATCTGATTTGTGGTGAGGGGAGAGAGATAAAAGCTCCTTTAGGAAAGACATGAACATGCTGCATAGGTAGCTGTTTATCAGTAAATATCTCCAATGAGATTAAGAAAAGCAGTAGCTTAATAAATTAAGTACTTCCTGGTATGGTTACTGTACTGGTAACTCCCCAAAAGAATCTGGATTGTGGTGAAGGAACAGAGAAAAAAGCTCATTAAGTACCTGCACTTACGAAGGGCATAGGCAGCTGTATATCAGGGAGCAAACCTTCTGAGGATAAAAACAGCTGGAGCTTGTTAAGGTAATTACACAGGGGAAAGGATAATGTACTGGGAACTCCTCAGAAGAATCTGATTTGTGGTGAGGGGAGAGAGATAAAAGCTCATTCAGGAACGACATGAAAATGCTGCACAGGTAGCTGTTTATCAGTAAATATCTCCACTGAGATTAAGAAAAGCAGTAGCTTGATAAATTAAGTACTTCCTGGTATGGTTACTGTACTGGTAACTCCCCAAAAGAATCTGGATTGTGGTGAAGGAACAGAGAAAAAAGCTCATTAAGTAACTGCACTTACGAAGGTGGTAGGCAGCAGTATATCAGGGAGTAAACCTTCTGAGGATAAAAACAGCTGGAGCTTGTTAAGTTAATTACACAGGGGAAAGGATAATGTACTGGGAACTCCTGAGAAGATTTTGATTTGTGGTGAGGGGAGAGAGATAAAAGCTCATTTAGGAACGACATGAACATGCTGCGTAGGTAGCTGTTTATCAGTAAATATCTCCACTGAGATTAAGAAAAGCAGTAGCTTAATAAATTAAGTAATTCCTGGTATGGTTACTGTACTGGTAACTCCCCAAAAGAATCTGGATTGTGGTGAGGGAACAGAGAAAAAAGCTCATTTAGGACCTGCACTTACGAAGGGGGTAGGCAACTGTATATTAGGGAGTAAACGTTCTGAGAATAAAAACACCCGGAACATGTTAAGGTAATTACACAGGGGAAAGGATAATGTACTGGGAACTCCTCAGAAGAATCTGATTTGTGGTGAGGCGAGAGAGATAAAAGCTCATTTAGTAACGACATGAACATGCTGCGTAGGTAGCCGTTTATCAGTAAATATCTCCACTGAGATAAAGAAAAGCAGTAGCTTAATAAATTAATTACTTCCTGGTATGGTTACTGTACTGGTAACTCCCCAAAAGAATCTGGATTGTGGTGAGGGAATATAGAAAAACGCTCATTAAGAACTGCACTTACGAAGGGGGTAGGCAGCTGTATATCAGGGAGTATCCCTTCTGAGAATAAAAACAGCTGGAGCTTGTTAAGGTAATTACACAGGGGAAAGATTAATGTACTGGGGACTCCTCAGAAGAATCTGATTTGTGGTGAGTAGAGAGAGATAAAAGCTCATTTAGGAAATACATGAACATACAGGTTAGGTAGCTGTTTATCACTAAATATCTCCACTGAGAATAAGAAAAGCAGTAGCTTAATAAATTAAGTACTTCCTGGTATGGTTACTGTACTGGTAAGTACCCAAAAGAATCTGGATTGTGGTGAGGGAACAGAGAAAAAATCTCATATAGAACCTGCACTTACGAAGGGGGTAGGCAGCTGTATATCAGGGAGTATCTCTTCTGAGAATAAGAACAGCTGGAGCTTGTTAAGGTAATAACACAGGGGAAAGGATAATGTACTGGGAACTCCTCAGAAGAATCTGATTCGTGGTGAGGGGAGAGAGATAAAAGCTCATTTAGGAACGACATGAACATGCTGCGTAGGTAGCTGTTAATCAGTAAATATCTCCACTGAGATTAAGAAAAGCAGTATTTTAATAAATTAAGTACTTCCTGGTATGGTTACTGTACTGGTAACTCCCCAAAAGAATCTTGATTGTGGTGAGGGAACAGAGAAAAAATTCATTTAGGACCTGCACTTACGAAGGGGGTAGGCAGCTGTATATCAGGGAATAAACCTTCTGAGAATAAAAACAGCTGGAGCTTGTTAAGGTAATTACACAGGTGAAAGGATAATGTACTGGGAACTCCTCAGAAGAATCTGATTTGTGGTGAGGGGAGAGAGATAAAAGCTCATTTAAGAACGACATGAACATGCTGCATATGTAGCTGTTTTTCGGTAAATATCTCCACTGAGATTAAGAAAAGCAGTAGCTAAATAAATTAAGTACTTCCTGGTATGGTTACTGTACTGGTAACTCCCCAAAAGAATCTGGATTGTGCTGAGGGAACAGAGAAAAAAGCTCATTTAGGACCTGCACTTACGAAGGGGGTAGGCAGCTGTATATCAGTGACTAAACCTTCTGAGAATAAAAACAGCTGGAGCGTGTTAAGGTAATTACACAGGGGAACGGATAATGTACTGGCAACTTCTCAGAAGAATCTGATTTGTGCTGAGGGGAGAGAGATAAAAGCTCATTTAGGAACGACATGAACATGCTGCTTAGGTAGCTGTTTATCAGTAATTTTCTCCACTGAGATTAAGAAAAGCAGTAGCTTAATAAATTAAGTACTTCCTGGTATGGTTACTGTACTGGTAACTCCCCAAAAGAGCCTGGATTGTAGTGAGGGAACAGAGAAAAAAGCTCATTTAGGACCTGCACTTACGAAGAGGGTATGCAGCTGTATATCAGGGAGTATCCCTTCTGAGAATAAAAACAGCTAGAGCTTGTTAAGGTAATTACACAGGGGAAAGGATAACGTACTGGGAACTCCTCAGAAGAATCTGATTTGTGGTGAGGGGAGAGAGATAAAAGCTCATTTAGGAACGACATGAACATGCTGCATATGTAGCTGTTTTTCGGTAAATATCTCCACTGAGATTAAGAAAAGCAGTAGCTTAATAAATTAAGTACTTCCTGGTATGGTTACTGTACTGGTAACTCCCCAAAAGAATCTGGATTGTGGTGAGGGAACAGTGAAAAAAGCTCATTTAGGACCTGCACTTACGAAGGGGGTAGGCAGCTGTATATCAGGGAGTATCCCTTCTGAGAATAAAAACAGCTGGAGCTTGTTAAGGTAATTACACAGGGGAAATGATAATGTACTGGGAACTCCTCAGAAGAATCTGATTTGTGGTGAGGGGAGAGAGATAAAAGCTCATTTAGGAACGACATGAACATACTGGGTAGGCAGCTGTATATAAGGGAGTATCCCTTCTGAGAAAAAAAACACGTGGAGCTTGTTAAGTTAATTACACACGGGAAAGGGTAATGTACTGGGAACTCCTCAGAAGAATCTGATTTGTGGTGTGGGGTGGGAGATAAAATCTCATAAAAGAACGACATATACATGCTGCGTATGTAGCTGTTTATCAGTAAATATCTCCACTGAGATTAAGAAAAGCAGTAGATTAATAAATTAAGTACTTCCTTGTATGGTTAATGTACTGGTAACTCCCCAAAAGAATGTGGATTATGGTGAGGGAAAAGAGAAAAAAGCTCATTTAGGACCTGCACTTCCGAAGGGGGTAGGCAGCTGTATATCAGGGAGTATCCCTTCTGAGAATAAAAACAGCTGGAGCTTGTTAAGGTAATTACAGAGGGGAAAGGATAATGTACTGGGAACTCCTCAGAAGAATCTGATTTGTGGTGTGGGGAGGGAGATAAAATCTCATAAAAGAACGACATATACATGCTGCGTATGTAGCTGTTTATCAGTAAATATCTCCACTGAGATTAAGAAAAGCAGTAGCTTGATAAATTAAGTACTTCCTGGTATGGTTACTGTACTGGTAACTCCCCAAAAGAATCTGGATTGTGGTGAAGGAACAGAGAAAAAAGCTCATTAAGTAACTGCACTTACGAAGGTGGTAGGCAGCAGTATATCAGGGAGTAAACCTTCTGAGGATAAAAACAGCTGGAGCTTGTTAAGTTAATTACACAGGGGAAAGGATAATGTACTGGGAACTCCTGAGAAGATTTTGATTTGTGGTGAGGGGAGAGAGATAAAAGCTCATTTAGGAACGACATGAACATGCTGCGTAGGTAGCTGTTTATCAGTAAATATCTCCACTGAGATTAAGAAAAGCAGTAGCTTAATAAATTAAGTAATTCCTGGTATGGTTACTGTACTGGTAACTCCCCAAAAGAATCTGGATTGTGGTGAGGGAACAGAGAAAAAAGCTCATTTAGGACCTGCACTTACGAAGGGGGTAGGCAACTGTATATTAGGGAGTAAACGTTCTGAGAATAAAAACACCCGGAACATGTTAAGGTAATTACACAGGGGAAAGGATAATGTACTGGGAACTCCTCAGAAGAATCTGATTTGTGGTGAGGCGAGAGAGATAAAAGCTCATTTAGTAACGACATGAACATGCTGCGTAGGTAGCCGTTTATCAGTAAATATCTCCACTGAGATAAAGAAAAGCAGTAGCTTAATAAATTAATTACTTCCTGGTATGGTTACTGTACTGGTAACTCCCCAAAAGAATCTGGATTGTGGTGAGGGAATATAGAAAAACGCTCATTAAGAACTGCACTTACGAAGGGGGTAGGCAGCTGTATATCAGGGAGTATCCCTTCTGAGAATAAAAACAGCTGGAGCTTGTTAAGGTAATTACACAGGGGAAAGATTAATGTACTGGGGACTCCTCAGAAGAATCTGATTTGTGGTGAGTAGAGAGAGATAAAAGCTCATTTAGGAACGACATGAACATACAGGTTAGGTAGCTGTTTATCACTAAATATCTCCACTGAGAATAAGAAAAGCAGTAGCTTAATAAATTAAGTACTTCCTGGTATGGTTACTGTACTGGTAAGTACCCAAAAGAATCTGGATTGTGGTGAGGGAACAGAGAAAAAATCTCATATAGAACCTGCACTTACGAAGGGGGTAGGCAGCTGTATATCAGGGAGTATCTCTTCTGAGAATAAGAACAGCTGGAGCTTGTTAAGGTAATAACACAGGGGAAAGGATAATGTACTGGGAACTCCTCAGAAGAATCTGATTCGTGGTGAGGGGAGAGAGATAAAAGCTCATTTAGGAACGACATGAACATGCTGCGTAGGTAGCTGTTAATCAGTAAATATCTCCACTGAGATTAAGAAAAGCAGTATTTTAATAAATTAAGTACTTCCTGGTATGGTTACTGTACTGGTAACTCCCCAAAAGAATCTTGATTGTGGTGAGGGAACAGAGAACAAAGCTCATTTAGGACCTGCATTTACGAATGGGGTAGGCAGCTGTATATCCGGGAGTATCTCTTCTGAGAATAAAAACAGCTGGAGCTTGTTAAGGTAATTACACAGGGGTAATGATAATGTACTGGGAACTCCTCAGAAGAATCTGATTTGTGGTGAGGGGAGAGAGATAAAAGCTCATTTAGGAACGACATGAACATACTGGGTAGGCAGCTGTATATAAGGGAGTATCCCTTCTGAGAAAAAAAACACCTGGAGGTTGTTAAGTTAATTACACACGGGAAAGGATAATGTACTGGGAACTCCTCAGAAGAATCTGATTTGTGGTGTGGGGAGGGAGATAAAATCTCATAAAAGAACGACATATACATGCTGCGTATGTAGCTGTTTATCAGTAAATATCTCCACTGAGATTAAGAAAAGCAGTAGCTAAATAAATTAAGTACTTCCTTGTATGGTTATTGTACTGGTAACTCCCCAAAAGAATGTGGATTATGGTGAGGGAACAGAGAAAAAAGCTCATTTAGGACCTTCACTTCCGAAGGGGGTAGGCAGCTGTATATCAGGGAGTATCCCTTCTGAGAATAAAAACAGCTGGAGCTTGTTAAAGTAATTACACAGGGGAAAGATTAATGTATAGGGAACTCCTCAGAAGAATCTGATTTGTGGTGAGTGGAGAGAGATAAAAGCTCATTTAGGAACGATATGAAAATGCTGCACAGGTAGCTGTTTATCAGTAAATATCTCCACTGAGATTAAGAAAAGCAGTAGCTTAATAAATTAAGTACTTCCTGCTACGGTTACTGTACTGGTAACTCCCCAAAAGAATCTGGATTGTGTTGAGGGAACAGAGAAAAAATTCATTTAGGACCTGCACTTACGAAGGGGGTAGGCAGCTGTATATCAGGGAATAAACCTTCTGAGAATAAAAACAGCTGGAGCTTGTTAAGGTAATTACACAGGTGAAAGGATAATGTACTGGGAACTCCTCAGAAGAATCTGATTTGTGGTGAGGGGAGAGAGATAAAAGCTCATTTAAGAACGACATGAACATGCTGCATAGGTAGCTGTTTTTCGGTAAATATCTCCACTGAGATTAAGAAAAGCAGTAGCTTAATAAATTAAGTACTTCCTGGTATGTTTACTGTACTGGTAATTCCCCAAAAGAATCTGGATTGTGGTGAGGGAACAGTGAAAAAAGCTCATTTAGGACCTGCACTTACGAAGGGGGTAGGCAGCTGTATATCAGGGAGTATCCCTTCTGAGAATAAAAACAGCTAGAGCTTGTTAAGGTAATTACACAGGGGAAAGGATAACGTACTGGGAACTTCTCAGAAGAATCTGATTTGTGGTGAGGGGAGAGAGATAAAAGTTCATTTAGGAACGACATGACCATGCTGCGTAGGTAGCCGTTTATCAGTAAATATCTCCACTGAGATTAAGAAAAGCAGTAGCTTAATAAATTAAGTACTTCCTGGTATGGTTACTGTACTGTTAACTCCCCAAAAGAATCTGGATTGTGGTGAGGGAACAGAGAAAAAAGTCATTTAAGACCTGCACTTACGAAAGGGGTAGGCAGCTATATATCAGGGAATAAACCTTCACAGAAGAAAAACAGCTGGAGCTTGTTAAGGTAATTACACAGGGGAAAGGATAATGTACTGGGAACTTCTCAGAAGAATCTGATTTGTGGTGAGGGGAGAGAGATAAAAGTTCATTTAGGAACGACATGAACATGCTGCGTAGGTAGCTGTTTATCAGTAAATATCTCCACTGAGATTAAGAAAAGCAGTAGCTTAATAAATTAAGTACTTCCTAGTATGGTTACTGTACTGGTAACTCCCCAAAAGAATCTGGATTGGGGTGAGGGAACAGAGAAAAAAGCTCATTTAGGACCTGCACTTACGAAGGGTATAGGCAGCTGTATATCAGGGAGTATCCCTTCTGAAAATAAAAACAGCTGGAGCTTGTTAAGGTAATTACAGAGGGGAAAGGATAATGTACTGGGAACTCCTCAGAAGAATCTGATTTGTGGTGAGGGGAGAGAGATAAATGCTCATTTAGGAACGACATGAACATGTTGCATAGGTAGCTGTTTATCAGTAAATATCTCCACTGAGATTAAGAAAAGCGGTAGCTTAATAAATTAAGTACTTCCTGGTATGGTTACTGTACTGGTAACTCCCCAAAAGAATCTGGATTGTGGTGAGGGAACAGAGAAAAAAGCTCATTTAGGACCTGCACTTACGAAGGGGGTAGGCAGCTGTATATCAGGGAGTAAACCTTCTGAGAATAAAAACAGCTGGAGCATGTTAAGGTAATTACACAGGGGAAAGGATAATGTACTGGGAACTCCTCAGAAGAATCTGATTTGAGGTGAGGGGAGAGAGATAAAAGCACATTTAGTAACCACATGAACATGCTGCGTAGGTAGCTGTTTATCAGTAAATATCTCCACTGAGATTAAGAAAAGCAGTAGCTAAATAAATTAAGTACTTCCTGGTATGGTTACTGTACTGGTAACTCCCCAAAAGAATCTGGATTGTGCTGAGGGAACAGAGAAAAAAGCTCATTTAGGACCTGCACTTACGAAGGGGGTAGGCAGCTGTATATCAGTGACTAAACCTTCTGAGAATAAAAACAGCTGGAGCGTGTTAAGGTAATTACACAGGGGAACGGATAATGTACTGGCAACTTCTCAGAAGAATCTGATTTGTGCTGAGGGGAGAGAGATAAAAGCTCATTTAGGAACGACATGAACATGCTGCTTAGGTAGCTGTTTATCAGTAATTTTCTCCACTGAGATTAAGAAAAGCAGTAGCTTAATAAATTAAGTACTTCCTGGTATGGTTACTGTACTGGTAACTCCCCAAAAGAGCCTGGATTGTAGTGAGGGAACAGAGAAAAAAGCTCATTTAGGACCTGCAATTACGAAGAAGGTATGCAGCTGTATATCAGGGAGTATCCCTTCTGAGAATAAAAACAGCTAGAGCTTGTTAAGGTAATTACACAGGGTAAAGGATAACGTACTGGGAACTCCTCAGAAGAATCTGATTTGTGGTGAGGGGAGAGAGATAAAAGCTCATTTATGAACGACATGAACATGCTGCATATGTAGCTGTTTTTCGGTAAATATCTCCACTGAGATTAAGAAAAGCAGTAGCTTAATAAATTAAGTACTTCCTGGTATGGTTACTGTACTGGTAACTCCCCAAAAGAATCTGGATTGTGGTGAGGGAACAGTGAAAAAAGCTCATTTAGGACCTGCACTTACGAAGGGGGTAGGCAGCTGTATATCAGGGAGTATCCCTTCTGAGAATAAAAACAGCTGGAGCTTGTTAAGGTAATTACACAGGGGAAATGATAATGTACTGGGAACTCCTCAGAAGAATCTGATTTGTGGTGAGGGGAGAGAGATAAAAGCTCATTTAGGAACGACATGAACATACTGGGTAGGCAGCTGTATATAAGGGAGTATCCCTTCTGAGAAAAAAAACACCTGGAGCTTGTTAAGTTAATTACACACGGGAAAGGATAATGTACTGGGAACTCCTCAGAAGAATCTGATTTGTGGTGTGGGGAGGGAGATAAAATCTCATAAAAGAACGACATATACATGCTGCGTATGTAGCTGTTTATCAGTAAATATCTCCACTGAGATTAAGAAAAGCAGTAGATTAATAAATTAAGTACTTCCTTGTATGGTTAATGTACTGGTAACTCCCCAAAAGAATGTGGATTATGGTGAGGGAAAAGAGAAAAAAGCTCATTTAGGACCTGCACTTCCGAAGGGGGTAGGCAGCTGTATATCAGGGAGTATCCCTTCTGAGAATAAAAACAGCTGGAGCTTGTTAAGGTAATTACAGAGGGGAAAGGATAATGTACTGGGAACTCCTCAGAAGAATCTGATTTGTGGTGAGGGGAGAGAGATAAATGCTCATTTAGGAACGACATGAACATGTTGCATAGGTAGCTGTTTATCAGTAAACATCTCCACTGAGATTAAGAAAAGCAGTAGCTTAATAAATTAAGTACTTCCTGGTATGGTTACTGTACTGGTAACTCCCCAAAAGAATCTGGATTGTGGTGAGGGAACAGAGAAAAAAGCTCATTTAGGACCTGCACTTACGAAGGGGGTAGGCAGCTGTATATCAGGGAGTAAACCTTCTGAGAATAAAAACAGCTGGAGCTTGTTAAGGTAATTACACAGGGGAAAGGATAATGTACTGGGAACTCCTCAGAAGAATCTGATTTGAGGTGAGGGGAGAGAGATAAAAGCTCATTTAGTAACCACATGAACATGCTGCGTAGGTAGCTGTTTATCAGTAAATATCTCCACTGAGATTAAGAAAAGCAGTAGCTAAATAAATTAAGTACTTCCTGGTATGGTTACTGTACTGGTAACTCCCCAAAAGAATCTGGATTGTGCTGAGGGAACAGAGAAAAAAGCTCATTTAGGACCTGCACTTACGAAGGGGGTAGGCAGCTGTATATCAGTGACTAAACCTTCTGAGAATAAAAACAGCTGGAGCGTGTTAAGGTAATTACACAGGGGAACGGATAATGTACTGGCAACTTCTCAGAAGAATCTGATTTGTGCTGAGGGGAGAGAGATAAAAGCTCATTTAGGAACGACATGAACATGCTGCTTAGGTAGCTGTTTATCAGTAATTTTCTCCACTGAGATTAAGAAAAGCAGTAGCTTAATAAATTAAGTACTTCCTGGTATGGTTACTGTACTGGGAACTCCCCAAAAGAGCCTGGATTGTAGTGAGGGAACAGAGAAAAAAGCTCATTTAGGACCTGCACTTGCGAAGAGGGTATGCAGCTGTATATCAGGGAGTATCCCTTCTGAGAATAAAAACAGCTAGAGCTTGTTAAGGTAATTACACAGGGGAAAGGATAACGTACTGGGAACTCCTCAGAAGAATCTGATTTGTGGTGAGGGGAGAGAGATAAAAGCTCATTTAGGAACGACATGAACATGCTGCATATGTAGCTGTTTTTCGGTAAATATCTCCACTGAGATTAAGAAAAGCAGTAGCTTACTAAATTAAGTCCTTCCTGGTATGGTTACTGTACTGGTACCTCCCCAAAAGAATCTGGATTGTGGTGAGGGAACAGTGAAAAAAGCTCATTTAGGACCTGCACTTACGAAGGGGGTAGGCAGCTGTATATCAGGGAGTATCCCTTCTGAGAATAAAAACAGCTGGAGCTTGTTAAGGTAATTACACAGGGGAAATGATAATGTACTGGGAACTCCTCAGAAGAATCTGATTTGTGGTGAGGGGAGAGAGATAAAAGCTCATTTATGAACGACATGAACATACTGGGTAGGCAGCTGTATATAAGGGAGTATCCCTTCTGAGAAAAAAAACACCTGGAGCTTGTTAAGTTAATTACACACGGGAAAGGATAATGTACTGGGAACTCCTCAGAAGAATCTGATTTGTGGTGTGGGGAGGGAGATAAAATCTCATAAAAGAACGACATATACATGCTGCGTATGTAGCTGTTTATCAGTAAATATCTCCACTGAGATTAAGAAAAGCAGTAGATTAATAAATTAAGTACTTCCTTGTATGGTTAATGTACTGGTAACTCCCCAAAAGAATGTGGATTATGGTGAGGGAACAGAGAAAAAAGCTCATTTAGGACCTGCACTTCCGAAGGGGGTAGGCAGCTGTATATCAGGGAGTATCCCTTCTGAGAATAAAAACAGCTGGAGCTTGTTAAGGTAATTACACAGGGGAAAGATTAATGTACAGGGAACTCCTCAGAAGAATCTGATTTGTGGTGAGGGGAGAGAGATAAAAGCTCATTTAGGAACGATATGAAAATGCTGCACAGGTAGCTGTTTATCAGTAAATATCTCCACTGAGATTAAGAAAAGCAGTAGCTTAATAAATTAAGTACTTCCTGCTATGGTTACTGTACTGGTAACTCCCCAAAAGAATCTGGATTGTGTTGAGGGAACAGAGAAAAAATTCATTTAGGACCTGCACTTACGAAGGGGGTAGGCAGCTGTATATCAGGGAATAAACCTTCTGAGAATAAAAACAGCTGGAGCTTGTTAAGGTAATTACACAGGTGAAAGGATAATGTACTGGGAACTCCTCAGAAGAATCTGATTTGTGGTGAGGGGAGAGAGATAAAAGCTCATTTAAGAACGACATGAACATGCTGCATATGTAGCTGTTTTTCGGTAAATATCTCCACTGAGATTAAGAAAAGCAGTAGCTTAATAAATTAAGTACTTCCTGGTATGTTTACTGTACTGGTAATTCCCCAAAAGAATCTGGATTGTGGTGAGGGAACAGTGAAAAAAGCTCATTTAGGACCTGCACTTACGAAGGGGGTAGGCAGCTGTATATCAGGGAGTATCCCTTCTGAGAATAAAAACAGCTAGAGCTTGTTAAGGTAATTACACAGGGGAAAGGATAACGTACTGGGAACTTCTCAGAAGAATCTGATTTGTGGTGAGGGGAGAGAGATAAAAGTTCATTTAGGAACGACATGACCATGCTGCGTAGGTAGCCGTTTATCAGTAAATATCTCCACTGAGATTAAGAAAAGCAGTAGCTTAATAAATTAAGTACTTCCTGGTATGGTTACTGTACTGTTAACTCCCCAAAAGAATCTGGATTGTGTTGAGGGAACAGAGAAAAAAGTCATTTAAGACCTGCACTTACGAAGGGGGTAGGCAGCTATATATCAGGGAATAAACCTTCAGAGAAGAAAAACAGCTGGAGCTTGTTAAGGTAATTACACAGGGGAAAGGATAATGTACTGGGAACTTCTCAGAAGAATCTGATTTGTGGTGAGGGGAGAGAGATAAAAGTTCATTTAGGAACGACATGAACATGCTGCGTAGGTAGCTGTTTATCAGTAAATATCTCCACTGAGATTAAGAAAAGCAGTAGCTTAATAAATTAAGTACTTCCTAGTATGGTTACTGTACTGGTAACTCCCCAAAAGAATCTGGATTGGGGTGAGGGAACAGAGAAAAAAGCTCATTTAGGACCTGCACTTACGAAGGGTATAGGCAGCTGTATATCAGGGAGTATCCCTTCTGAGAATAAAAACAGCTGGAGCTTGTTAAGGTAATTACAGAGGGGAAAGGATAATGTACTGGGAACTCCTCAGAAGAATCTGATTTGTGGTGAGGGGAGATAGATAAATGCTCATTTAGGAACGACATGAACATGTTGCATAGGTAGCTGTTTATCAGTAAATATCTCCACTGAGATTAAGAAAAGCAGTAGCTTAATAAATTAAGTACTTCCTGGTATGGTTACTGTACTGGTAACTCCCCAAAAGAATCTGGATTGTGGTGAGGGAACAGAGAAAAAAGCTCATTTAGGACCTGCACTTACGAAGGGGGTAGGCAGCTGTATATCAGGGAGTAAACCTTCTGAGAATAAAAACAGCTGGAGCTTGTTAAGGTAATTACACAGGGGAAAGGATAATGTACTGGGAACTCCTCAGAAGAATCTGATTTGAGGTGAGGGGAGAGAGATAAAAGCTCATTTAGTAACCACATGAACATGCTGCGTAGGTAGCTGTTTATCAGTAAATATCTCCACTGAGATTAAGAAAAGCAGTAGCTAAATAAATTAAGTACTTCCTGGTATGGTTACTGTACTGGTAACTCCCCAAAAGAATCTGGATTGTGCTGAGGGAACAGAGAAAAAAGCTCATTTAGGACCTGCACTTACGAAGGGGGTAGGCAGCTGTATATCAGGGACTAAACCTTCTGAGAATAAAAACAGCTGGAGCGTGTTAAGGTAATTACACAGGGGAACGGATAATGTACTGGCAACTTCTCAGATGAATCTGATTTGTGCTGAGGGGAGAGAGATAAAAGCTCATTTAGGAACGACATGAACATGCTGCTTAGGTAGCTGTTTATCAGTAATTTTCTCCACTGAGATTAAGAAAAGCAGTAGCTTAATAAATTAAGTACTTCCTGGTATGGTTACTGTACTGGTAACTCCCCAAAAGAGCCTGGATTGTAGTGAGGGAACAGAGAAAAAAGCTCATTTAGGACCTGCACTTACGAAGGGGGTATGCAGCTGTATATCAGGGAGTATCCCTTCTGAGAATAAAAACAGGTGGAGCTTGTTAAGGTAATTACACAGGGCAAAGTATGATGTACTGGGAACTCCTCAGAAGAATCTGATTTGTGGTGAGGGGAGAGAGATAAAAGCTCATTTAGGAACGACATGAACATGCTGCGTAGGTAGCTGTTTATCAGTAAATATCTCCACTGAGATTAAGAAAAGCAGTAGCTTAATAAATTAAGTACTTCCTGGTATGGTTACTGTATTGGTAACTCCCCAAAAGAATCTGGATTGTGGTGAGGGAACAGATAAAAAAGCTCATTTAGGACCTGCACTTACGAAGGGGGTAGGCAGCTGTATATCAGGGAGTATCCCTTCTGAGAATAAAAACAGCTGGAGCTTGTTAAGGTAATTACAGAGGGGAAAGGATAATGTACTGGGAACTCCACAGAAGAATCTGATTTGTGGTGAGGGGAGAGAGATAAAAGCTCATTTAGGAACGATATGAAAATGCTGCACAGGTAGCTGTTTATCAGTAAATATCTCCACTGAGATTAAGAAAAGCAGTAGCTTAATAAATTAAGTACTTCCTGCTATGGTTACTGTACTGGTAACTCCCCAAAAGAATCTGGATTGTGTTGAGGGAACAGAGAAAAAATTCATTTAGGACCTACACTTACGAAGGGGGTAGGCAGCTGTATATCAGGGAGTATCCCTTCTGAGAATAAAAACAGCTAGAGCTTGTTAAGGTAATTACACAGGGGAAATTATAACGTACTGGGAACTCCTCAGAAGAATCTGATTTGTGGTGAGGGGAGAGAGATAAAAGCTCATTTAGGAACGACATGAACATGCTGCATATGTAGCTGTTTTTCGGTAAATATCTCCACTGAGATTAAGAAAAGCAGTACCTTAATAAATTAAGTACTTCCTGGTATGGTTACTGTACTGGTAACTCCCCAAAAGAATCTGGATTGTGGTGAGGGAACAGTGAAAAAAGCTCATTTAGGACCTGCACTTACGAAGGGGGTAGGCAGCTGTATATCAGGGAGTATCCCTTCTGAGAATAAAAACAGCTAGAGCTTGTTAAGGTAATTACACAGGGGCAAGGATAACGTACTGGGAACTTCTCAGAAGAATCTGATTTGTGGTGTGGGGAGAGAGATAAAAGTTCATTTAGGAACGACATGACCATGCTGCGTAGGTAGCCGTTTATCAGTAAATATCTACACTGAGATTAAGAAAAGCAGTAGCTTAATAAATTAAGTACTTCCTGGTATGGTTACTGTACTGTTAACTCCCCAAAAGAATCTGGATTGTGGTGAGGGAACAGAGAAAAAAGTCATTTAAGACCTGCACTTACGAAGGGGGTAGGCAGCTGTATATCAGGGAGTAAACCTTCTGAGAATAAAAACAGCTGGAGCTTGTTAAGGTAATTACACAGGGGAAAGGATAATGTACTGGGAACTCCTCAGAAGAATCTGATTTGAGGTGAGGGGAGAGAGATAAAAGCTCATTTAGTAACCACATGAACATGCTGCGTAGGTAGCTGTTTATCAGTAAATATCTCCACTGAGATTAAGAAAAGCAGTAGCTTAATAAGTACTTCCTGGTATGGTTACTGTACTGGTAACTCCCCAAAAGAATCTGGATTGTGGTGAGGGAACAGAGAAAAAAGCTCATTTAGGACCTGCACTTACGAAGGGGGTAGGCATCTGTATATCATGGAGTATCCCCTCTGAGAATAAAAACAGCTGGAGCTTGTTAAGGTAATTACACAGGGGAAAGGATAATGTACTGGGAACTCCTCAGAAGAATCTGATTTGTGGTGAGGGGAGAGAGATCAAAGCTCATTTAGGAACGACATGAAAATACTGCATAGGTAGCTGATTATCAGTAAATATCTCCACTGAGATTAAGAAAAGCAGTATCTTAATAAATTAAGTACTTCTTGATGTGGTTACTGTACTGGTAACTCCCCAAAAGAATCTGGATTGTGGTGAGGGAATGTTGGGGTCCACCTTCCCCCCTAGATGGAAGGGGCCTGAGGCACCTCCCCCAGCTGGGGAATGCAGCCCTTCCATGCTCTCTACATTGGAATCTGGAGAAACCGGTCCGATAAGAGACCCCCGACTTAGCTGGCAGCCAGCCTGGCGCCTACCAGCCCCGCTCTGGTTTGGCGCACTCAGAGTGACGTAGCCCCTTGGAGGTCAAGTGACCAGCCCCTTGGAGGTCACCTGACAGCTCGTGGCCTATGGGAATCCTGGCCAACCCCCTTCCCCCGGATCATCTACCCTTGCCCCTCTCTCAATAAAGTTAGTTCGCTCTCAGAAGCTGACCCGTGGTCTATGTCCGTGGGTAGGAAAACGGTAAAACAAAAAGGGGGGCGAAGCCCCCAGGACCAGCTGAGGACAGCGATGTTTACATTGAATATTTTAAATTTCTCTAAGGACCAACCTCTGTCGGCTTTCCAGAGACACTGGTCAAGCCAAACACCCTACTTAAAAGTGGAGGCCCGGTGGAGGGATTCTCTGACAGGGGCGTGGCGTGGACCCGACCCAATTATCAGCGCAGGAAGGGGATTTGCCTGCGTCTTCCCTACTGGGGAACCGAATCCAATCTGGATACCAGCTAGAGATGTAAAATATTGTCCAACAGAATGACCACCCAAGGGCACCTGCCCTTGAGGGATGTCTCCCCTTGTTTCTTCTCAGGAAAGCAAAGACCGAGGTGGAATTTTCTAAGGAGAAACGGGAAAGCCTGCCTGCACCAGCGATGGACCTGGACCCAGTGTCAGCCCTGTTTCTTCCCTGGACCCTGCCTGATGCCCTTCGGAGTAACGTTTGCTGTGGCAGCGTGGCCCACAGCCTTGCACAAGGACCAAAGGGAAATTTTGCACGGTTGTCCCTCTCTTTCGCTCCCCCCTTTGCTGCTTATCTCGAGGGTCCCCATTGGAGGGAAATAGGAGCTAAAGGACTTGGACACTTTAATGTTTTATTATAAATGTTTATAATAAGTAAGGTATTGGCACCTTGCTGCAATGTTTACTATGAAGTGTTTACTAACCTCAGTTGTTAAGTTACCAGCATCCTGGCTACCACATCACCAGGACCTGAACCTGCCCCTCTACCTCACCATCGAGGGAAGGACGAGCCATCTGCGCTGCCTTGAGCGACACCAGACTGGACCAGAATTCCTGTTTTCCGTGGACTGACCCCGATAAGAGACCCTCCATTGCCTTGTGCCTTGTTGTAATTACTCATGTGCTACAATTGCTCATGTGTTACAGTTGCTCATGTTTGCATTTGCCTTGTATTACAATTGCTTATGCTCATGTCTGCTTTATGCTCCCATTTACCTTATGTTTACATTGAGTCTCTTGTTGTAAGCGATGGGCCAGAGCTGTCTAGATACCAAGTGGCCTTTGGCCTTTTAGCCATATAAGAACCCCAAGAGGCTCGTCACTCAAACCCTAGGACCGGCTGCTCAGTAAGGTCCACCGGCACCGAAAAAAATTATCAGGCTCTCTTTCGAGTGCCAATCCCACTCTCCCCAAGGCCTATCATCGGGCCCGCCAGCCCGGCAGGAAGGTCAGCCTGAAGAGCTAGGGCGCTAGCCCAAGACGGGTAAGACTCCCCTTGGGGGGGGGGCAACGTAAGACATGGCGCGCTCTCGAGTAGGGCGCCTCCTGCTGTTCGAAAAAATAAAATATAAAAGAGGCAGATGTTGGGGTCCATCTTCCCCCCTAGATGGAAGGGGCCTGAGGCACCTCCCCCAGCTGGGGAATGCAGCCCTTCCATCCTCTCTACATTGGAATCTGGAGATACCGGTCCCATAAGAGACCCCCGACTTAGCTGGCAGCCAGCCTGGCGCCTACCAGCCCCGCCCTGGTTTGGCGCACTCAGAGTGACGTAGCCCCTTGGAGGTCAAGTGACCAGCCCCTTGGAGGTCACCTGACAGCTCGTGGCCTATGGGAATCCTGGCCAACCCCCTTCCCCTGATCATCTACCCTGGCCACTCTCTCAATAAAGTTAGTTCGCTCTCAGAAGCTGACCCGTGGTCTATGTCCGTGGCTTCCAGAGTAGGATAGCGGTCACATTGCCACGCGGGTCGCGCGCCCGCCAGGACGGAGACATCCCCACGTCTCACCCCGACAAACCTGCAGGCCGAGGGTTGGGGGAGAAGGCGATGCGAGGATAATAAGAGAGAGAATAAGAATTTGAGCCGGAGCAGAGAAAGCAGTCCCCACAAGGGAACAGAGAAAAAAGCTCATTTAGGACCTGCACTTACGAAGGGGGTAGGCAGCTGTATATAAGGGAGTATTCCTTCTGAGAATAAAAACAGCCGGAGCATGTTAAGGTAATTGCACAGGGGAAAGGATAATGTACTGGGAACTCCTCAGAAGATTCTGATTTGTGGTGAGGGGAGAGAGATAAAAGGTCATTTAGGAACGACATGAAAATGCTGCATAAGTAGCTGTTTATCAGTAAATATCTCCACTGAGATTAAGAAAAGCAGTAGCTTAATAAATTATTTCCTGGTATGTTTACTGTACTGGTAACTCCCCAAAAGAATCTGGATTGTGGTGAGGGAACAGAGAAAAAAGCTCATTTAGGACCTGCACTTACAAAGGGTGTAGGCAGCTGTATATCAGGGAGTAAACCTCCTGAGAATAAAAACAGCTGGAGCTTGTTAAGGTAATTACACATGGGAAAGCATAATGTACTGGGAACTCTTCAGAAGAATCTGATTTGTGGTGAGGGGAGAGATATAAAAGCTCATGAATATGCTGCATAGGTAGCTATTTATCAGTAAATATCTCCACTGAGATTAAGAAAATAAGTAGCATAATAAATTAAGTACTTCCTGGTATGGTTACTGTACTGGTAACTCCCCAAAAGAATCTGGATTGTGGTGAGGGAACAGAGAAAAAAGCTCATTTAGGACCTGCACTTCCCAAGGGGGTACGCAGCTGTATATCAGGGAGTAAACCTTCTGAGAATAAAAACAGCTGGAGCTTGATAAGGTAATTACACAGGAGAAAGGATAATGTACTTGGAACTCCTCAGAAGAATCTGATTTGTGGTGAGGGGAGAGAGATAAAAGCTCATTTAGGAACGACATGAAAATGCTGCATAAGTAGCTGTTTATCAGTAAATATCTCCACTGAGATTAAGAAAAGCAGTAGCTTAATAAATTAAGTACTTCCTGGTATGGTTACTGTACTGGTAACACCCAAAAGAATCTGGATTGTGGTCAGGGAACAGAGAAAAAAGCTCATTTAGGACCTGCACCTACGAAGGGGGTCGGCAGCAGTATATCAGGGAGTAAACCTTCTGAGAATAAAAACAGCTGGATCTTGTTAAGGTAATTACACAGGGGAAAGGATAATGTACTGGGAACTCCTCAGAAGAATCTGATTTGTGGTGAGGGGAGAGAGATAAAAGCTCATTTAGGAACGACAAGAACATGCTGCGTAGGTAGCTGTTTATCAGTAAATATCTCCACTGAGATTAAGAAAAGCAGTAGCTTAATAAATTAAGTACTTCCTGGTATGGTCACTGTACTGGTAACTCCCCAAAAGAATCTGGATTGTGGTGAGGGAACAGAGAAAAAAGCTCATTTAGGACCTGCACTTACGAAGTGGGTAGGCAGCTGTATATCAGGGAGTATTCCTTCTGAGAATAAAAACAGCTGGAGCTTGTTAAGGTAATTAAGCAGGGGAAAGGATAATGTACTGGGAACTCCTCAGAAGAATCTGATTTGTAGTGAGGGGAGAGAGATAAAAGCTCATTTAGGAACGACATGAACATGCTGCATAGGTAGCTGTTTATCATTAAATATCTCCACTGAGATTAAGAAAAGCAGTAGCTTAATAAATTAAGTACTTCCTGGTATGGTTACTGTACTGGTAACTCCCCAAAGAATCTGGATTGTGGTGAGGGAACAGAGAAAAAAGCTCATTTAGGACCTGCACTTACGAAGGGGGTAGGCAGCTGTATATCAGGGAGTATCCCTTCTGAGAATAAAAACAGCTGGAGCTTGTTAATGTAATTACACAGGGGAAAGGATAATGTACTGGGAACTCCTCAGAAGAATCTGATTTGTGGTGAGGGGAGAGAGATAAAAGCTCATTTAGGAACGACATGAACATGCTGCATAGGTAGCTGTTTATCAGTAAATATCTCCACTGAGATTAAGAAAAGCAGTAGCTTAATAAATTAAGTACTTCCTGGTATGGTTACTGTACTGGTAACTCCCCTAAAGAATCTGGATTGTGGTGAGGGAACAGAGAAAAAAGCTCATTTAGGACCTGCACTTACGAAGGGGGTAGGCAGCTGTATATCAGGGAGTAAAACTTCTGAGAATAAAACGGCTGAAGCTTGTTAAGGTAATTACACAGGGGAAAGGATAATGTACTGGGAACTCCTCAGAAGAATCTGATTTGTGGTGAGGGGAGAGAGATAAAAGCTCATTTAGGAACGACATGAACATGCTGCTTAGGTAGCTGTTTATCAGTAAATATCTATACTGAGATAAAGAAAAGCAGTAGCTTACTAAATTAAGTACTTCCTGGTATGGTTACTGTACTGGTAACTCCCCAAAATTATCTGGATTGTGGTGAGGGAACAGAGAAAAAAGCTCATTTAGGACCTGCACTTATGAAGGGGGTAGGCAGCTGTATATCAGGGAGTATCCCTTCTGAGAATAAAAACACCTGGAGCTTGTTAAGGTAATTACACAGGGGAAAGGATAATGTACTGGGAACTCCTCAGAAGAATCTGATTTGTGGCGAGGGGAGAGAGATAAAAGCTCATTTAGGAACGACAAGAAAATGCTGCGTAGGTAGCTGTTTATCAGTAAATATCCCCACTGAGATTAAGAAAAGCAGTAGCTTACTAAATTAAGTCCTTTCTGGTATGGTTACTGTACTGGTAACTCCCGAATAGAATCTGGATTGTGGAGAGGGAACAGAGAAAAAAGCTAATTTAGGACCTGCACTTACGAAGGGGGTAGGCAGCTGTATATCAGGGAGTAAACCTTCTGAGAATAAAAACAGCTGGAGATTGTTAAGGTAATTACACAGGGGAAAGGATAATGTACTGGGAACTCCTCAGAAGAATCTGATTTGTGGTGAGGGAGAGAGATATAAGCTCATTTAGGAACGACATGAACATGCTGCTTAGGTAGCTGTTTATCAGAAAATATCTCCACTGAGATAAAGAAAAGCAGTAACTTACTAAATTAAGTACTTCCTGGTATGGTTACTGTACTGGTAACTCCCCTAAAGTATCTGGATTGTGGTGAGGGCACTTACGAAGGGGTAAGCAGCTGTATATCAGGGAGTGTGCCTTCTGAGAATAAAAACAGCTGGAGCTTGTTAAGGTAATTACACAGGGGAAAGGATAATGTACTGGGAACTCCTCAGAAGAATCTGATTTGTGGTGAAGGGAGAGAGATAAAAGCTCATTTAGGAACGACATGAACATGCTGCATAGGTAGCTGTTTATCAGTAAATATCTCCACTGAGATTAGGAAAAGCAGTAGCTTAATAAATTAAGTACTTCCTGGAATGGTTACTGTACTGGTAACTCCCCAAAAGAATCTGGATTGTGGTGAGTTAACAGAGAAAAAAACTCATTTAGGACCTGCACTTACGAAGGGGGTAGGCAGCTGTATATCAGGGAGTATCCCTTCTGAGAATAAAAACAGCTGGAGCTTGTTAAGGTAATTACACAGGGGAAAGGATAATGTACTGGGAACTCCTCACAAAAATCTCATTTGTGGTGAGGGGAGAGAGATAAAAGCTCATTTAGGAACGACATGAACATGCTGCATAGGTAGCTGTTTATCAGTAAATATCTCCACTGAGATTAAGAAAAGCAGTAGCTTACTAAATTAAGTCCTTCCTGGTATGGTTACTGTACTGGTACCTCCCCAAAAGAATCTGGATTGTGGAGAGGGAACAGAGAAAAAAGCTCATTTAGGACCTGCACTTACGAAGGGGGTAGGCAGCTGTATATCAGGGAGTAAACCTTCTGAGAATAAAAACAGCTGGAGATTGTTAAGGTAATTACACAGGGGAAAGGATAATGTACTGGGAACTCCTCATAAGAATCTGATTTGTGGTGAGGGGAGAGAGATATAAGCTCATTTAGGAACGACATGAATATGCTGCTTAGGTAGCTGTTTATCAGTAAATATCTCCACTGAGATAAAGAAAAGCAGTGGCTTACTAAATTAAGTACTTCCTGGTATGGTTACTATACTGGTAACTCCCCTAAAGAATCTGGATTGTGGTGAGGGTACAGAGAAAAAAGCTCATTTAGGACCTGCACTTACGAAGGGGGTAGGCAGCTGTATATCAGTGAGTATCCCTTCTGAGAATAAAAACAGCTGGAGCTTGTTAAGGTAATTACACAGGGGAAAGGATAATGTACTGGGAACTCCTCAGAAGAATCTGATTTGTGGTGAGGGGAGAGAGATAAAAGCTCATTTAGGAACGATATGAACATGATGCATAGGTAGCTGTTTATCAGTAAATATCTCCTCTGAGATTAAGAAAAGCAGTGGCTTAATAAATTAAGTACTTCCTGGTATGGTTACTTTACTGGTAACTCCCCTAAATAATCTGGATTGTGGTGAGGGAACAGAGAAAAAAGCTCATTTAGGACCTGCACTTACGAAGGGGGTAGGCAGCTGTATATCAGGGAGTAAACCTTCTGAGAATAAAAACGGCTGGAGCTTGTTGAGGTAATTACACAGGGGAAAGGATAATGTACTGGGAACTCCTCAGAAGTATCTGATTTGTGGTGAGGGGAGAGAGATAAAAGCTCATTTAGGAACGACATGAACATGCTGCGTAGGTAGCTGTTTATGAGTCAATATCTCCACTGTGATTAAGAAAAGCAGTAGCTTAATAAATTAAGTACTTCCTGGTATGGTTACTGTACTGGTAACTCCCCAAAAGAATCTGGATTGTGGTGAGGGAACAGAGAAAAAATCTCTTTTTGGACCTGCACTTACGAAGGGGGTAGGCAGCTGTATATCAGGGATTATCCCTTCTGAGAATAAAAACAGCTGGAGCTTGTTAAGGTAATTACACAGGGGAAAGGATAATGTACTGGGAACTCCTCAGAAGAATCTGATTTGTGGTGAGGGGAGAGAGATAAAAGCTCATTTAGGAACGACATGAACATGCTGCATAGGTAGCTGTTTATCAGTAAATATCTCCACTGAGATTACGAAAAGCAGTAGCTTAATAAATTAAGTACTTCCTGGTATGGTTACTGTACTGGTAACTCCCCTAAAGAATCTGGATTGTGGTGAGGGAACAGAGAAAAAAGCTCATTTAGGACCTGCACTTACGAAGGGGGTAGGCAGCTGTATATACGGGAGTAATCCTTCTGAGAATAAAAACAGCTGGAGCTTGTTTAGGTAATTACACAGGGGAAAGGATAATGTACTGGGAACTTCTCAGAAGAATCTGATTTGTGGTGAGGGGAGAGAGATAAAAGCTCATTTATGAATGACATGAACATGCTGCGTAGGTAGCTGTTTATCAGTAAATATCTCCACTGAGATTAAGAAAAGCAGTAGCTTAATAAATTAAGTACTTCCTGGTATGGTTACTGTACTGGTGACTCCCCAAAAGAATCTGGATTTTGGTGGGGGAACAGATAAAAAAGCTCAATTAGGACCTGCACTTACGAAGGGGTTAGGCAGCTGTATATCAGGGAGTATCCCTTCTGAGAATAAAAACAGCTGGAGCTTGTTAAGGTAATTACACAGGGGAAAGGATAATGTACTGGGAACTCCTCAGAAGAATCTGATTTATAGTGAGGGGAGAGAGATAAAAGCTCATTTAGGAACGACATGAACATGCTGCTTAGGTAGCTGTTTATCAGTAAATATTTCCACTGCGATTAAGAAAAGCAGTAGCTAAATAAATTAAGTACCTCCTGGTATGGGTACTGTACTGGTAACTCCCCTAAAGAATCTGGATTGTGGTGAGGGAACAGAGAAAAAAGCTCATTTAGGACCTGGACTTAGGAAGGGGGTAGGCAGCTGTATATCAGGGAGTATCCCTTCTGAGAATAAAAACAGCTGGAGCTTGTTAAGGTAATTACACAGGGGAAAGGATAATGTACTGGGACCTCCTCAGAAGAATCTGATTTATAGTGAGGGGAGAGAGATAAAAGCTCATTTCGGAACGACATGAACATGCTGCATAGGTAGCTGTTTATCAGTAAATATCTCCAATGAGATTAAGAAAAGCAGTAGCTTAAAAAATTAAGTACTTCCTGGTATGGTTACTGTACTGGTAACTCCCCGAAAGAATCTGGATTGTGGTGAGAGAACAGAGAATAAATCTCATTTAGGACCTGCACTTACGAAAGGGGTAGGCAGCTGTATATCAGGTAGTAAACCTTCTGAGAATAAAAACAGCCGGAGCTTGTTAAGGTTTTTACACAGGGGAAAGGATAATGTACTGGGAACTCCTCAGAAGAATCTGATTTTGGTAAGGGGAGAGAGATAAAAGCTCATTTAGGAACGACATAAACATGCTGCTTAGGTAGCTGTTTAAAAGTAAATATCTCCACTGAGATTAAGAAAAGCAGTAGCTTAATAAATTAAGTACTTCCTGGTATGATTACTGTACTGGTAACTCCCCAAAAGAATCTGGACCTGCACTTACGAAGGGGGTAGGCAGCTGTATATCAGGGAGTAAACCTTTTGAGAATAAAAACAGCTGGAGCTTGTTAAGGTAATTACACACGGGAAAGGATAATGTACTGGGATCTCCTCAGAAGAATCTGATTTTAGTAAGGGGAGAGAGATAAAAGCCATTTAGGAACGACATAAACATGCTGCGTAGGTAGCTGTTTAAAAGTAAATATCTCCACTGAGGTTAAGAAAAGCAGTAGCTTAATAAATTAAGTACTTCCTGGTATGGTTACTGCACTGGTAACTCCCCAAAAGAATCTGGATTTTATTGAGGGAACAGAGAAAAAAGCTCATTTAGGACCTGCACTTGTGAAGGGGGTAGGCAGCTGTATATCAGGGAGTATCCCTTCTGAGAATAAAAACAGCTGGAGCTTGTTAAGGTAATTACACAGGGGAAAGGATAATGTACTGGGAACTCCTCAGAAGAATCTGATTTGTGGTGAGGGGAGAGAGATAAAAGCTCATTTAGGAACGATATGAAAATGCTGCATAGGTAGCTGTTTATCAGTAAATATCTCCAGTGAGATTAAGAAAAGCAGTAGCTTAATAAATTAAGTACTTCCTGATATGGTTACTGTACCGGTAACTCCCCAAAAGAATCTGGATTGTGGTGAGGGAACAGAGAAAAGAGCTCATTTAGGACCTGCACTTACGAAGGGGTAGGCAGCTGTATATCAGGGAGTAAAACACTGAGAATAAAAAGAGCTGGAGCTTGTTAAGGTAATTACACAGGGGAAAGGATAATGTACTGGGAACTAATCAGAAGAATCTGATTTGTGGTGAGGGGAGAGAGATAAAAGCTCATATAGGAACCACATGAAAATGCTGCATAGGTAGCTGTTTATCAGTAAATATCTCCAGTGAGATTAAGAAAAGCAGTAGCTTAATAAATTAAGTACTTCCTGGTATGGTTACTGTATTGGTAACTCCCCAAAAGAATCTGGATTGTGGTGAGGGAACAGATAAAAAAGCTCATTTAGGACCTGCACTTACGAAGGGGGTAGGCAGCTGTATATCAGGGAGTATCCCTTCTGAGAATAAAAACAGCTGGAGCTTGTTAAGGTAATTACAGCGGGGAAAGGATAATGTACTGGGAACTCCACAGAAGAATCTGATTTGTGGTGAGGGGAGAGAGATAAAAGCTCATTTAGGAACGATATGAAAATGCTGCACAGGTAGCTGTTTATCAGTAAATATCTCCACTGAGATTAAGAAAAGCAGTAGCTTAATAAATTAAGTACTTCCTGCTATGGTTACTGTACTGGTAACTCCCCAAAAGAATCTGGATTGTGTTGAGGGAACAGAGAAAAAATTCATTTAGGACCTACACTTACGAAGGGGGTAGGCAGCTGTATATCAGGGAGTATCCCTTCTGAGAATAAAAACAGCTAGAGCTTGTTAAGGTAATTACACAGGGGAAATTATAACGTACTGGGAACTCCTCAGAAGAATCTGATTTGTGGTGAGGGGAGAGAGATAAAAGCTCATTTAGGAACGACATGAACATGCTGCATATGTAGCTGTTTTTCGGTAAATATCTCCACTGAGATTAAGAAAAGCAGTACCTTAATAAATTAAGTACTTCCTGGTATGGTTACTGTACTGGTAACTCCCCAAAAGAATCTGGATTGTGGTGAGGGAACAGTGAAAAAAGCTCATTTAGCCTGCCGGGCCAGCCGGCAGGGGAACAGAAATCCTGACTGAGGGGCGGCAGGGATACGGAAAAGGAAAAATAAGGCAAGAGAAAAAAGACAAGAGACAAAGATGGGGTACGGGAGGTCTGCATCTCGAGATTGAGACTCAAGACTGCAGCAACAGTTTATTCCAACTCCCAGCTTATATGCAGTTTTGGAACCAGGGAATAGCATAGGATTGTTAACATTCCAGAACATAAAGAGTCTTTGAAGTTTGCGACATTTGATTACAGTAAACACAGGACAAGGTTGATTAACATTGCAATCTACTCCAGCGGACATAGCAAGGTGGGGACATAGCAAAGCAATTCCGGACAGTGGCTGTGAACAAATGTCCTTGCCTTAGCATATCCTGGCGGCAACAGCACAGCCAGAGGCGATAATGAACCTAGCTGCAGGTTTGACTCGCGACATCTTGGCGACATCGGCACAGCCAGAGGTCAGGATGAGCTTAGCTGCTAGCTCGGCTCCCGACAGTTCCCCCGTCTTTTTATTAAAAGAAGCGAACCCGCCTGTCTTAGGTGGGTTGGGTGCCCCAGCCCGCCTTACCCGTCTTGGGGAATAACTTCAGAGCAGTGCTGAAGGCCCTGTCTTAGGTCGGTCTAAGGCTGGCACCGCCTCATACCCGTCTCTGGCTGCGGTTCCTCTCGGGGGAAATTCATTTACTTGGAGCTTGACCTTATGCAGCTGGCTGGCTAAACTCATGAAAGAGTTTTGCAATACGCGTACAATGCAAGGAAGGCATAGGCAAGCCATCAGCAAAAGTATCCCTGGGCCGAGCAATGTTATTAGCAGCCCTTTAACGTTAGTTAAGGAAGGGACATACTGTTGAAGTTGTTCAAATAGTTCTTTTGCTGTTTCTGCCACTTTAAAGTCCAAAGGCGGAGCCTGTTCTAGTCCGGCTATTTGTCTATGGAGATCTAAGGACAAGTTATTATGGTGCCAAATACCATTTAGATGTGCTACAACTTGTTCCCAAGGATAGCTTGACCCATTATACTTATGGGGGGTCACACAAATAAAGTCAAACCCAGCATGACAGTGTACCCGTTGCAAAGTTTGTAAGGCACGAATTTGTTCTCCCAGAGACAACAAAGATTCATACAATGATTCTAACTTTTGTTCTATCTTATCATCAATCCTGCCTTGAAAGTGCAGGGCTTGCGTGGTATTATGAGCAAGCTGATTAACATGGTGAGCTGTCTGCACATTTTGTGTTAAAGCCACAGTAGCCACTGCAGCAGAGGCAGCTAAGGAAATAAAGGCTAAAATTCCTGCTATTAATAGCCCTACAAATCGTCTAGGGCGCATAAGTTCTTTTAAATGTTTTAACACTTGAATACCTGTTTCTTTATAACAAGCTTCAGATAAGTTTACAGGAAGCATAACAAATGGTGGTTGCTTAATAATAATTACAGAATCAGTAAGACCACTATACAAGCAATTTGTAAAAGAACAGTTAGTGCAGGTAACATTGAAATACATGGCTCCTATAGAAATATTAAAAGGTCCATACATAATAGCATAAGGGGGTGTTACACAACTCATAATATTTTTTAAAGAAGTAGAAGTGGGCCAGGAGATATTATTCAGAGCAGCCACTAACATCCAGACATGGCGTTGAGGGCATCCATTCATCCACCACAGACCTGGGTTGAACTTATTGGTGAGATTAGCTCCAGACCAGTCCATCAGCTGAGAATTAGTTCCTGAAATATTGGTTATAAAAGGGTGATCATGTCTACACTTTACAGGGTGCAGTTCTCCCGTGGATTCTACAATTTGAGAGGAGTTGATGCAGCGAGGTATCATGAAGGACGAGGTAGAATTGGCATGTACAGGAAACCCAGTAGGCAATGAAGTCATTTGTATACTATACACTTGACTTTTATCAGGAATCCAAATTCTATAGTTTATGGATTGCATCACAGTACAGCCTGGAATATAACTGTTGGAGTCAGTTGTAAAACATAAAGGGGTTCCAATGCCAGAAGCTGCAAAGTCTCCCATTTTAACGTGTTGGACAAAGGGGTCTGGAGCTGTACCATATGCTGATCTGTTGACATGGACGAACACCTCAGCTCCCTCCCAGGTCGCGGGGTGCACAATCGGTGGATCTGGCACGTAAGCCCAGTGGGTCAGCGCTTGTACCATTCTGATGAGTTTCCACAATGCGAACACAACGCTCAGGTAGCCAGCGGGCATCATTTTCATCCTGTGAAAAAACACAGACATGTCCTCGACCCCATGTCAGTACCGGATCGGGCCTGTGCCAAGCACTTGTTAAAGGATCTTTCCACTTAACTTGGGCAAAAGCTCTTTGCTCTCTCTTTTCCAAGAACTGCTGTGCTGCGGAGTGGCCATTGCAATCCAAATTTAAAAAATTTAGTATGAATAAAGTATGAGAAAGTATATTAACAGGAGAGAAGGGGTATAGTTTCCCCCCCTTTTAATTTAGAAATTAGTTGTTTTAACAAACCGTTGGCCCATTCGACAATTCCTTGACCATGAGGGTTAATGCCATTGGAGGGCACAGGCAGGAAGGTAGCACAGTTGGGACAAGTTTTTACAATTTGACGAACTGCCTCACGAGTAATATGAAATTTCTGACGTAAGGCACGACTGTTTTGATGGTGGGCAGCATGTGATTGCTTTGCCAAGTCAATTTGAGAGAGAAAAATTTGGGTAGCCTCATCCGTAATAGCATTGTCCTCACTTAATGGTGAGAAGAGGCAAAGTGAAGTAATTTGTTGGAGGGACAATGATGTGAAATTGTGCCCACAAAATTGGCCCAAGCAATGGCTCAGGAATCACAATGAGTATAAAGCCATTCTTGCTGTTGTAAGTATAGGGGATATAAATAACCTGTGGATCTTGTCCAAGACACTTACAAGGTTCCACACAGTACATATGGACTAAGGTGGCTACCAATTCATAATAAGGAATTAATACTTTTGAAGGAGTAGCAGGCAAGGAAAGCCACAAAAGGGGTCCCTTCTGCCAGAGGACCGCTGTTGGAGAATGAGGTGTAGTTAAAATATAAGCTTCCCAAGGGGCTGAGTAATCTATATAATTTACATGTTGGGAAGAAATGGCAGAATTTACTATGCTCAAGGCTTTTGCTGCTTCAGTTGTCATTTCTCTGGGAGATGTAGGGTCAGGGTCCCCCTTCAACAGACCAAACAGAAGGAAAATTTTGGCAAGTAGAAGAGAGGGAGCCCATGTTACAAAGCTTTGACGCAAGTTGGGGCTATTCGCCATGCCTTGAGGCAACACTAGCCAATGGTACCTTTTCATGGGTTCTTTAAAATTTGTAGAGGGGACACTAAATGCAAAGCGTTTGTAATCTTGAGGAGCAAGAGGTATGGTATAAAAACAATCTTTTAAGTCAATTATAATTTTGTATGTATTTTGAGGAATTGCCATAGGAGAGGGCAAACCTGGTTGTAATGCCCCCATAAGTTCCATGGTGGCATTTACTCGCCGGAGATCCTGTAGGAGTCTCCATTTACCAGATTTCCTTTTAACTACAAAAATAGGCGAATTCCATGGGGAAGTAGTAGGAGCAATGTGGCCCAAGTCCAGCTGTTGGGCAACAACAATCTTTTCAATTGATAGGGGCCACTGATCCACCCACACCGGAGTGTCTGATAACCATGTGATAGGATCGGCATGAGGGACAGGACGAGCAGCAACCCCCGTTAAAAATATCCCAGCCCTTGTCTAGGAGGTCGGGGCTGAGGTTGAATGGGTTTTTTAATTTCTTGCTGATGGCTTCCCAATCCTCCTGAAGGCAGTAGCCCTTGACTTAGGAGTTGATGAGTGACTGCGTCACTAGGGCTAAACAAATAAACTCCCATTTTTTTCATAATATCTCTGTCCCACAAATTTATGGGCAAATGATCTAATACAAAAGGCTGGAAAGTCCCAGAATGCCCCTCACCATCTCTCCAGTTAAGGATGGCACTGCTTTGTTGGGTGTCTGTGGCATGGCCAATCCCCTGCAGGGATGTAAGAGACGCAATAAGAGGCCAGTTGGAAGGCCAATGTCTCTTGGCTATCACAGACAGATCTGCTCCTATATCTAACAGACCTCAGAAGGGCTTTCTTTGTATAGAAATTGTAAGCTCAGGCTTTCCCGTTTTATGTTTTGAACTCAAAATATGTCTGAGGACCCGAAACTCCTTTTTCCCCTTTTAATAGATCAAACAAGGGTTTTAATTCAGCTGTGGACAATTTAAGATAAGGGTGAAGCCAATTAATATCTCCCAGAAATTTTTGAAAATCATACAAAGTACGCAAATGAGATGTCTTAACCTGTAATTTCTGACTAGCAAAATAATAAGGACCCAAAATATGACCAAGAGGGATTTTTATTTTTCTCTGCCTGGGCTGGCTTTGAACTATCCAAAGAGTCTTAGCCATAAAAGCCCTTTTTATTTCCAATTAAACCAATAGGAGAACAAAAGGAGTAGAGTTTACCTGCAAGTTGCTAAGAATTGACCACCAAGTAGTTGCCAGAGTTTTGCTGTAACACTTAAAGAACGGCAGACTGAATGGGGTCCAAGTGACATTAAATCTAGTCATATTATTTAACCTTACCTTGCTGGCACGTGAAAGAGAAAACAAATGAATAACAATAAAAGTCTCAGCTTCAGTGGATCTGAAGTGGCTGTGTCTTCCATCCCAAATTAGCAGGCCAGCAGGAGAGATGGTTTGCATCTGGATAATTCTTTAGTAGAGTTCCCTGGATAGGCTGTCACATTTCCTGCTTGTTGCCTGTAAATTTCTACACAGACTGTTAGGGCATTTTTAAACAGATTTTAGAAGGCTTGGGCCTTTAACCATCTCTCTAGTCACAAAATCCACACAGATTGAAGGCCAACCAAGTCTGCTCTCTGTAGCAGTTTCTGAGTCACAAGCAACTCCCAGTTTGGGAGCCGACTGTGGAGGCAGCTTTCTGTAGCCATAGACTGGCACGGTCCACTCAGCTAGCACACATGTCAACCTGTATCCTATAAAGCAAAATGTTAATTTGGGGTCCGGAAAATTTAGGTTAATAGTCACACCTGTGCAGTTATTTCAAAATGACTCTGGTCCCTTGATCTTAAAGAGTTTATGAGAGCACAGTGAAAAAAGAGAAAAAAAAATGGAGAAGCAAAATCTTAGTCTATACCATAGAATTGTCAGGATTAGATGTACACTTGACTCTTAGCATAGATAGACATAAAGAATAACACACTGGTTGTACATCATTGCACTTATATCACGTGCTGTATATTAAAACCTTTTGGAGTTTTTCTTAGACACATTTGTTTGCTCCCAAACATATCAGTTTAGGCTTAAAACCTGTTTTTTGTTTTGTTTTTAAGTTTTACCAACACATAGACATAGACATACATACACATACAGACAATGTGCACACGTTTTGGGGCGCGCTTAGAATTGTTCTTTAATTGGCCATGTAAGTTTTTCTGGAATTCCAGTGGCAAATGATATTATTTTGCCTATATTCTAGAACCACGTGGTTAGATAGTAAACAAAAAAAAAATCTTTTCAGCAAACCAAAATTTTCAGATCATCTGAGAAGCCACATTTTGAGAAACCAGTTTAGCTCACAAAGGGAGTATATGGGAGACAGGATATGAACACAGACAGTGAGCTCACAGTAAGACACCTTCATCTTGCAGCATTTGAATTGTAAGGCACCTTTGAAATGCAAGGCCACAGGACTCTGCCCAGCCTCCAGGAATTTGGCATGCTTGTTACCTGGGGGATGGGCAGGCAGGCTTTCACTCCATCCAATCCTATCATCTACCATGTGCTCAATGCTAGAGAAACTTATGATTTAGCCAAACAAGCAGAATTTAACTGAATCTCCAAAACTTAACCATCAATAACAAGAATAGAAAACCTTTCTTTGAGTCTTTTAAAGCAGATGTTAAACAAATATCCATACCCGTCCTATGTCACAGGCAGAGTTTAGAGGGAGGCAGAAAAAGAGATAGAGAGAACTTCATCTGCCTGAGCACTCATAGAAGTTAGGTAAGTCCTGCAAAATATTCCAAATATATATGATTGGGCTCAAACTTGAGCAGCATTCCTGAAACAATTTAGACTTGAGGAGCAACCAGCTGAGCTGAACTAGAGATCAGTTGTCTCCAAACACCCACAATTGCTGATCTCCTTGACCTAGCCCAGTGGATTTATGGAAAATGTAAGCTCCAGTCTAATGGTCACTCACCCTGGTTGGGGATTCAAATCTGTCCTGGTGGATGGAAATAGAGCGCTGGGTCGGGAGAAGTTACCTCGGTGGTGTTAGCATTTCCCTAGCCTCAGGTCCCTTCCCCCCTGCTAGCAGCCTGCACCTAGGAGAGCTGTAAGTCTGCCAGGACTCCCTTTAAAGGAGTTTGTTGTTCTGGATGAAGCTGTGACAACAGAGCTATAACTGATTTTAACATAGTCTCAACATAGGTCAATCTATCTTTAATAGGCTTATTGAATAATTTCTCCTCCGAGTCTGAGCCATCTGAGTCTTCCTTAATGTCTAGCTCAGTGGGTTCAGGTCTTGTTAATTTTCTCAGCTCTTCCCAGGCAGCAGCATATGCTCCCAGAGCTGGGCAACACTCATCAGGTCCCTGTTCAGTTTCTCCAATCGACTGATCGAATTTAATCTATTCATGTCTAGGATCTAAGCAATCTCGGACCAGATACCAAAGAATAATAGCATCCACTGAGGTTTTCTCAGGGCCAGTTGCATCATAATGTTCCCTTTTTTTTTAAATTTATTTATTATTTTTTTTTTCAATTTTCTAGCAAGTTTCTAAGTTATTGGTTCCTTCCTCCAGGAACTGGGGGCATGCTTTCTCAATAAAATAAAAGAAACGTTCTAAGTTACATTGGCCAACTTTCACTGCCCGGGCATTAAGCATGCCTTTGGGGGCCTGCATGTATAGCATGCGGCTATTGTCCCATAATTTATTACTCCCGACAATACACTCTCCTCCCGCTCTCCTTCCCAAGCATTCGGACGTCCTTACCTGAGCGGGGGTCACCTGCCGTCGATCCCAGGTCTTCAAGTCCCTGTTCCAGGCGCCAAACCTGCCGGGCCAGCCGGCAGGGGAACAGAAATCCTGACTGAGGGGCGGCAGGGATACGGAAAAGGAAAAATAAGGCAAGAGAAAAAAGACAAGAGACAAAGATGGGGTACGGGAGGTCTGCATCTCGAGATTGAGACTCAAGACTGCAGCAACAGTTTATTCCAACTCCCAGCTTATATGCAGTTTTGGAACCAGGGAATAGCATAGGATTGTTAACATTCCAGAACATAAAGAGTCTTTGAAGTTTGCGACATTTGATTACAGTAAACACAGGACAAGGTTGATTAACATTGCAATCTACTCCAGCGGACATAGCAAGGTGGGGACATAGCAAAGCAATTCCGGACAGTGGCTGTGAACAAATGTCCTTGCCTTAGCATATCCTGGCGGCAACAGCACAGCCAGAGGCGATAATGAACCTAGCTGCAGGTTTGACTCGCGACATCTTGGCGACATCGGCACAGCCAGAGGTCAGGATGAGCTTAGCTGCTAGCTCGGCTCCCGACAATTTAGGACCTGCACTTACGAAGGGGGTAGGCAGCTGTATATCAGGGAGTATCCCTTCTGAGAATAAAAACAGCTAGAGCTTGTTAAGGTAATTACACAGGGGAAAGGATAACGTACTGGGAACTTCTCAGAAGAATCTGATTTGTGGTGAGGGGAGAGAGATAAAAGTTCATTTAGGAACGACATGACCATGCTGCGTAGGTAGCCGTTTATCAGTAAATATCTCCACTGAGATTAAGAAAAGCAGTAGCTTAATAAATTAAGTACTTCCTGGTATGGTTACTGTACTGTTAACTCCCCAAAAGAATCTGGATTGTGTTGAGGGAACAGAGAAAAAAGTCATTTAAGACCTGCACTTACGAAGGGGGTAGGCAGCTATATATCAGGGAATAAACCTTCAGAGAAGAAAAACAGCTGGAGCTTGTTAAGGTAATTACACAGGGGAAAGGATAATGTACTGGGAACTTCTCAGAAGAATCTGATTTGTGGTGAGGGGAGAGAGATAAAAGTTCATTTAGGAACGACATGAACATGCTGCGTAGGTAGCTGTTTATCAGTAAATATCTCCACTGAGATTAAGAAAAGCAGTAGCTTAATAAATTAAGTACTTCCTAGTATGGTTACTGTACTGGTAACTCCCCAAAAGAATCTGGATTGGGGTGAGGGAACAGAGAAAAAAGCTCATTTAGGACCTGCACTTACGAAGGGTATAGGCAGCTGTATATCAGGGAGTATCCCTTCTGAGAATAAAAACAGCTGGAGCTTGTTAAGGTAATTACAGAGGGGAAAGGATAATGTACTGGGAACTCCTCAGAAGAATCTGATTTGTGGTGAGGGGAGATAGATAAATGCTCATTTAGGAACGACATGAACATGTTGCATAGGTAGCTGTTTATCAGTAAATATCTCCACTGAGATTAAGAAAAGCAGTAGCTTAATAAATTAAGTACTTCCTGGTATGGTTACTGTACTGGTAACTCCCCAAAAGAATCTGGATTGTGGTGAGGGAACAGAGAAAAAAGCTCATTTAGGACCTGCACTTACGAAGGGGGTAGGCAGCTGTATATCAGGGAGTAAACCTTCTGAGAATAAAAACAGCTGGAGCTTGTTAAGGTAATTACACAGGGGAAAGGATAATGTACTGGGAACTCCTCAGAAGAATCTGATTTGAGGTGAGGGGAGAGAGATAAAAGCTCATTTAGTAACCACATGAACATGCTGCGTAGGTAGCTGTTTATCAGTAAATATCTCCACTGAGATTAAGAAAAGCAGTAGCTAAATAAATTAAGTACTTCCTGGTATGGTTACTGTACTGGTAACTCCCCAAAAGAATCTGGATTGTGCTGAGGGAACAGAGAAAATAGCTCATTTAGGACCTGCACTTACGAAGGGGGTAGGCAGCTGTATATCAGGGACTAAACCTTCTGAGAATAAAAACAGCTGGAGCGTGTTAAGGTAATTACACAGGGGAACGGATAATGTACTGGCAACTTCTCAGATGAATCTGATTTGTGCTGAGGGGAGAGAGATAAAAGCTCATTTAGGAACGACATGAACATGCTGCTTAGGTAGCTGTTTATCAGTAATTTTCTCCACTGAGATTAAGAAAAGCAGTAGCTTAATAAATTAAGTACTTCCTGGTATGGTTACTGTACTGGTAACTCCCCAAAAGAGCCTGGATTGTAGTGAGGGAACAGAGAAAAAAGCTCATTTAGGACCTGCACTTACGAAGGGGGTATGCAGCTGTATATCAGGGAGTATCCCTTCTGAGAATAAAAACAGGTGGAGCTTGTTAAGGTAATTACACAGGGCAAAGTATGATGTACTGGGAACTCCTCAGAAGAATCTGATTTGTGGTGAGGGGAGAGAGATAAAAGCTCATTTAGGAACGACATGAACATGCTGCGTAGGTAGCTGTTTATCAGTAAATATCTCCACTGAGATTAAGAAAAGCAGTAGCTTAATAAATTAAGTACTTCCTGGTATGGTTACTGTATTGGTAACTCCCCAAAAGAATCTGGATTGTGGTGAGGGAACAGATAAAAAAGCTCATTTAGGACCTGCACTTACGAAGGGGGTAGGCAGCTGTATATCAGGGAGTATCCCTTCTGAGAATAAAAACAGCTGGAGCTTGTTAAGGTAATTACAGAGGGGAAAGGATAATGTACTGGGAACTCCACAGAAGAATCTGATTTGTGGTGAGGGAAGAGAGATAAAAGCTCATTTAGGAACGATATGAAAATGCTGCACAGGTAGCTGTTTATCAGTAAATATCTCCACTGAGATTAAGAAAAGCAGTAGCTTAATAAATTAAGTACTTCCTGCTATGGTTACTGTACTGGTAACTCCCCAAAAGAATCTGGATTGTGTTGAGGGAACAGAGAAAAAATTCATTTAGGACCTACACTTACGAAGGGGGTAGGCAGCTGTATATCAGGGAGTATCCCTTCTGAGAATAAAAACAGCTAGAGCTTGTTAAGGTAATTACACAGGGGAAATTATAACGTACTGGGAACTCCTCAGAAGAATCTGATTTGTGGTGAGGGGAGAGAGATAAAAGCTCATTTAGGAACGACATGAACATGCTGCATATGTAGCTGTTTTTCGGTAAATATCTCCACTGAGATTAAGAAAAGCAGTACCTTAATAAATTAAGTACTTCCTGGTATGGTTACTGTACTGGTAACTCCCCAAAAGAATCTGGATTGTGGTGAGGGAACAGTGAAAAAAGCTCATTTAGGACCTGCACTTACGAAGGGGGTAGGCAGCTGTATATCAGGGAGTATCCCTTCTGAGAATAAAAACAGCTAGAGCTTGTTAAGGTAATTACACAGGGGCAAGGATAACGTACTGGGAACTTCTCAGAAGAATCTGATTTGTGGTGTGGGGAGAGAGATAAAAGTTCATTTAGGAACGACATGACCATGCTGCGTAGGTAGCCGTTTATCAGTAAATATCTCCACTGAGATTAAGAAAAGCAGTAGCTTAATAAATTAAGTACTTCCTGGTATGGTTACTGTACTGTTAACTCCCCAAAAGAATCTGGATTGTGGTGAGGGAACAGAGAAAAAAGTCATTTAAGACCTGCACTTACGAAGGGGGTAGGCAGCTGTATATCAGGGAGTAAACCTTCTGAGAATAAAAACAGCTGGAGCTTGTTAAGGTAATTACACAGGGGAAAGGATAATGTACTGGGAACTCCTCAGAAGAATCTGATTTGAGGTGAGGGGAGAGAGATAAAAGCTCATTTAGTAACCACATGAACATGCTGCGTAGGTAGCTGTTTATCAGTAAATATCTCCACTGAGATTAAGAAAAGCAGTAGCTTAATAAGTACTTCCTGGTATGGTTACTGTACTGGTAACTCCCCAAAAGAATCTGGATTGTGGTGAGGGAACAGAGAAAAAAGCTCATTTAGGACCTGCACTTACGAAGGGGGTAGGCATCTGTATATCATGGAGTATCCCCTCTGAGAATAAAAACAGCTGGAGCTTGTTAAGGTAATTACACAGGGGAAAGGATAATGTACTGGGAACTCCTCAGAAGAATCTGATTTGTGGTGAGGGGAGAGAGATCAAAGCTCATTTAGGAACGACATGAAAATACTGCATAGGTAGCTGTTTATCAGTAAATATCTCCACTGAGATTAAGAAAAGCAGTATCTTAATAAATTAAGTACTTCTTGATGTGGTTACTGTACTGGTAACTCCCCAAAAGAATCTGGATTGTGGTGAGGGAATGTTGGGGTCCACCTTCCCCCCTAGATGGAAGGGGCCTGAGGCACCTCCCCCAGCTGGGGAATGCAGCCCTTCCATGCTCTCTACATTGGAATCTGGAGAAACCGGTCCGATAAGAGACCCCCGACTTAGCTGGCAGCCAGCCTGGCGCCTACCAGCCCCGCTCTGGTTTGGCGCACTCAGAGTGACGTAGCCCCTTGGAGGTCAAGTGACCAGCCCCTTGGAGGTCACCTGACAGCTCGTGGCCTATGGGAATCCTGGCCAACCCCCTTCCCCCGGATCATCTACCCTTGCCCCTCTCTCAATAAAGTTAGTTCGCTCTCAGAAGCTGACCCGTGGTCTATGTCCGTGGGTAGGAAAACGGTAAAACAAAAAGGGGGGCGAAGCCCCCAGGACCAGCTGAGGACAGCGATGTTTACATTGAATATTTTAAATTTCTCTAAGGACCAACCTCTGTCGGCTTTCCAGAGACACTGGTCAAGCCAAACACCCTACTTAAAAGTGGAGGCCCGGTGGAGGGATTCTCTGACAGGGGCGTGGCGTGGACCCGACCCAATTATCAGCGCAGGAAGGGGATTTGCCTGCGTCTTCCCTACTGGGGAACCGAATCCAATCTGGATACCAGCTAGAGATGTAAAATATTGTCCAACAGAATGACCACCCAAGGGCACCTGCCCTTGAGGGATGTCTCCCCTTGTTTCTTCTCAGGAAAGCAAAGACCGAGGTGGAATTTTCTAAGGAGAAACGGGAAAGCCTGCCTGCACCAGCGATGGACCTGGACCCAGTGTCAGCCCTGTTTCTTCCCTGGACCCTGCCTGATGCCCTTCGGAGTAACGTTTGCTGTGGCAGCGTGGCCCACAGCCTTGCACAAGGACCAAAGGGAAATTTTGCACGGTTGTCCCTCTCTTTCGCTCCCCCCTTTGCTGCTTATCTCGAGGGTCCCCATTGGAGGGAAATAGGAGCTAAAGGACTTGGACACTTTAATGTTTTATTATAAATGTTTATAATAAGTAAGGTATTGGCACCTTGCTGCAATGTTTACTATGAAGTGTTTACTAACCTCAGTTGTTAAGTTACCAGCATCCTGGCTACCACATCACCAGGACCTGAACCTGCCCCTCTACCTCACCATCGAGGGAAGGACGAGCCATCTGCGCTGCCTTGAGCGACACCAGACTGGACCAGAATTCCTGTTTTCCGTGGACTGACCCCGATAAGAGACCCTCCATTGCCTTGTGCCTTGTTGTAATTACTCATGTGCTACAATTGCTCATGTGTTACAGTTGCTCATGTTTGCATTTGCCTTGTATTACAATTGCTTATGCTCATGTCTGCTTTATGCTCCCATTTACCTTATGTTTACATTGAGTCTCTTGTTGTAAGCGATGGGCCAGAGCTGTCTAGATACCAAGTGGCCTTTGGCCTTTTAGCCATATAAGAACCCCAAGAGGCTCGTCACTCAAACCCTAGGACCGGCTGCTCAGTAAGGTCCACCGGCACCGAAAAAAATTATCAGGCTCTCTTTCGAGTGCCAATCCCACTCTCCCCAAGGCCTATCATCGGGCCCGCCAGCCCGGCAGGAAGGTCAGCCTGAAGAGCTAGGGCGCTAGCCCAAGACTGGTAAGACTCCCCTTGGGGGGGGGGGCAACGTAAGACATGGCGCGCTCTCGAGTAGGGCGCCTCCTGCTGTTCGAAAAAATAAAATATAAAAGAGGCAGATGTTGGGGTCCATCTTCCCCCCTAGATGGAAGGGGCCTGAGGCACCTCCCCCAGCTGGGGAATGCAGCCCTTCCATCCTCTCTACATTGGAATCTGGAGATACCGGTCCCATAAGAGACCCCCGACTTAGCTGGCAGCCAGCCTGGCGCCTACCAGCCCCGCCCTGGTTTGGTGCACTCAGAGTGACGTAGCCCCTTGGAGGTCAAGTGACCAGCCCCTTGGAGGTCACCTGACAGCTCGTGGCCTATGGGAATCCTGGCCAACCCCCTTCCCCTGATCATCTACCCTGGCCACTCTCTCAATAAAGTTAGTTCGCTCTCAGAAGCTGACCCGTGGTCTATGTCCGTGGCTTCCAGAGTAGGATAGCGGTCACATTGCCACGCGGGTCGCGCGCCCGCCAGGACGGAGACATCCCCACGTCTCACCCCGACAAACCTGCAGGCCGAGGGTTGGGGGAGAAGGCGATGCGAGGATAATAAGAGAGAGAATAAGAATTTGAGCCGGAGCAGAGAAAGCAGTCCCCACAAGGGAACAGAGTAAAAAGCTCATTTAGGACCTGCACTTACGAAGGGGGTAGGCAGCTGTATATAAGGGAGTATTCCTTCTGAGAATAAAAACAGCCGGAGCATGTTAAGGTAATTGCACAGGGGAAAGGATAATGTACTGGGAACTCCTCAGAAGATTCTGATTTGTGGTGAGGGGAGAGAGATAAAAGGTCATTTAGGAACGACATGAAAATGCTGCATAAGTAGCTGTTTATCAGTAAATATCTCCACTGAGATTAAGAAAAGCAGTAGCTTAATAAATTATTTCCTGGTATGTTTACTGTACTGGTAACTCCCCAAAAGAATCTGGATTGTGGTGAGGGAAAGGAGAAAAAAGCTCATTTAGGACCTGCACTTACAAAGGGTGTAGGCAGCTGTATATCAGGGAGTAAACCTCCTGAGAATAAAAACAGCTGGAGCTTGTTAAGGTAATTACACATGGGAAAGCATAATGTACTGGGAACTCTTCAGAAGAATCTGATTTGTGGTGAGGGGAGAGATATAAAAGCTCATGAATATGCTGCATAGGTAGCTGTTTATCAGTAAATATCTCCACTGAGATTAAGAAAATAAGTAGCATAATAAATTAAGTACTTCCTGGTATGGTTACTGTACTGGTAACTCCCCAAAAGAATCTGGATTGTGGTGAGGGAACAGAGAAAAAAGCTCATTTAGGACCTGCACTTCCCAAGGGGGTACGCAGCTGTATATCAGGGATTAAACCTTCTGAGAATAAAAACAGCTGGAGCTTGTTAAGGTAATTACACAGGAGAAAGGATAATGTACTTGGAACTCCTCAGAAGAATCTGATTTGTGGTGAGGGGAGAGAGATAAAAGCTCATTTAGGAACGACATGAAAATGCTGCATAAGTAGCTGTTTATCAGTAAATATCTCCACTGAGATTAAGAAAAGCAGTAGCTTAATAAATTAAGTACTTCCTGGTATGGTTACTGTACTGGTAACACCCAAAAGAATCTGGATTGTGGTCAGGGAACAGAGAAAAAAGCTCATTTAGGACCTGCACCTACGAAGGGGGTCGGCAGCAGTATATCAGGGAGTAAACCTTCTGAGAATAAAAACAGCTGGATCTTGTTAAGGTAATTACACAGGGGAAAGGATAATGTACTGGGAACTCCTCAGAAGAATCTGATTTGTGGTGAGGGGAGAGAGATAAAAGCTCATTTAGGAACGACAAGAACATGCTGCGTAGGTAGCTGTTTATCAGTAAATATCTCCACTGAGATTAAGAAAAGCAGTAGCTTAATAAATTAAGTACTTCCTGGTATGGTCACTGTACTAGTAACTCCCCAAAAGAATCTGGATTGTGGTGAGGGAACAGAGAAAAAAGCTCATTTAGGACCTGCACTTACGAAGTGGGTAGGCAGCTGTATATCAGGGAGTATTCCTTCTGAGAATAAAAACAGCTGGAGCTTGTTAAGGTAATTACGCAGGGGAAAGGATAATGTACTGGGAACTCCTCAGAAGAATCTGATTTGTAGTGAGGGGAGAGAGATAAAAGCTCATTTAGGAACGACATGAACATGCTGCATAGGTAGCTGTTTATCATTAAATATCTCCACTGAGATTAAGAAAAGCAGTAGCTTAATAAATTAAGTAATTCCTGGTATGGTTACTGTACTGGTAACTCCCCAAAAGAATCTGGATTGTGGTGAGGGAACAGAGAAAAAAGCTCATTTAGTACCTGCATTTACGAAGGGGGTAGGCAGCTGTATATCAGGGAGTAAACCTTCTGAGAATAAAAACAGCTGGAGGTTGTTAAGGTAATTACACAGGGGAAAGGATAATGTACTGAGAACTCCTCAGAAGAATCTGATTTGTGGTGAGGGGAGAGAGATAAAAGCTCATTTAGGAACGACATGAACATGCTGCGTAGGTAGCTGTTTATCAATAAATATCTCCACTGAGATTAAGAAAAGCAGTAGCTTAATAAATTAAGTACTTCCTGGTCTGGTTACTGTACTGGTAACTCCCCAAAGAATCTGGATTGTGGTGAGGGAACAGAGAAAAAAGCTCATTTAGGACCTGCACTTACGAAGGGGGTAGGCAGCTGTATATCAGGGAGTATCCCTTCTGAGAATAAAAACAGCTGGAGCTTGTTAATGTAATTACACAGGGGAAAGGATAATGTACTGGGAACTCCTCAGAAGAATCTGATTTGTGGTGAGGGGAGAGAGATAAAAGCTCATTTAGGAACGACATGAACATGCTGCATAGGTAGCTGTTTATCAGTAAATATCTCCACTGAGATTAAGAAAAGCAGTAGCTTAATAAATTAATTACTTCCTGGAATGGTTACTGTACTGGTAACTCCCCAAAAGAATCTGGATTGTGGTGAGTTAACAGAGAAAAAAACTCATTTAGGACCTGCACTTACGAAGGGGGTAGGCAGCTGTATATCAGGGAGTATCCCTTCTGAGAATAAAAACAGCTGGAGCTTGTTAAGGTAATTACACAGGGGAAAGGATAATGTACTGGGAACTCCTCACAAAAATCTCCTTTTTGGTGAGGGGAGAGAGATAAAAGCTCATTTAGGAACGACATGAACATGCTGCATAGGTAGCTGTCTATCAGTAAATATCTCCACTGAGATTAAGAAAAGCAGTAGCTTAATAAATTAAGTACTTCCTGGTATGGTTACTGTACTGGTAACTCCCCTAAAGAATCTGGATTGTGGTGAGGGAACAGAGAAAAAAGCTCATTTAGGACCTGCATTTACGAAGGGGGTAGGCAGCTGTATATCAGGGAGTAAAACTTCTGAGAATAAAACGGCTGAAGCTTGTTAAGGTAATTACACAGGGGAAAGGATAATGTACTGGGAACTCCTCAGAAGAATCTGATTTGTGGTGAGGGGAGAGAGATAAAAGCTCATTTAGGAACGACATGAACATGCTGCTTAGGTAGCTGTTTATCAGTAAATATCTCCACTGAGATAAAGAAAAGCAGTAGCTTACTAAATTAAGTACTTCCTGGTATGGTTACTGTACTGGTAACTCCCCAAAATTATCTGGATTGTGGTGAGGGAACAGAGAAAAAAGCTCATTTAGGACCTGCACTTATGAAGGGGGTAGGCAGCTGTATATCTGGGAGTATCCCTTCTGAGAATAAAAACACCTGGAGCTTGTTAAGGTAATTACACAGGGGAAAGGATAATGTACTGGGAACTCCTCAGAAGAATCTGATATGTGGCGAGGGGAGAGAGATAAAAGCTCATTTAGGAACGACAAGAAAATGCTGCGTAGGTAGCTGTTTATCAGTAAATATCCCCACTGAGATTAAGAAAAGCAGTAGCTTACTAAATTAAGTCCTACCTGGTATGGTTACTGTACTGGTAACTCCCGAATAGAATCTGGATTGTGGAGAGGGAACAGAGAAAAAAGCTAATTTAGGACCTGCACTTACGAAGGGGGTAGGCAGCTGTATATCAGGGAGTAAACCTTCTGAGAATAAAAACAGCTGGAGATTGTTAAGGTAATTACACAGGGGAAAGGATAATGTACTGGGAACTCCTCAGAAGAATCTGATTTGTGGTGAGGGGAGAGAGATATAAGCTCATTTAGGAACGACATGAACATGCTGCTTAGGTAGCTGTTTATCAGAAAATATCTCCACTGAGATAAAGAAAAGCAGTAACTTACTAAATTAAGTACTTCCTAGTATGGTTACTGTACTGGTAACTCCCCTAAAGTATCTGGATTGTGGTGAGGGCACTTACGAAGGGGTAAGCAGCTGTATATCAGGGAGTGTGCCTTCTGAGAATAAAAACAGCTGGAGCTTGTTAAGGTAATTACACAGGGGAAAGGATAATGTACTGGGAACTCCTCAGAAGAATCTGATTTGTGGTGAAGGGAGAGAGATAAAAGCTCATTTAGGAACGACATGAACATGCTGCATAGGTAGCTGTTCATCAGTAAATATCTCCACTGAGATTAGGAAAAGCAGTAGCTTAATAAATTAAGTACTTCCTGGAATGGTTACTGTACTGGTAACTCCCCAAAAGAATCTGGATTGTGGTGAGTTAACAGAGAAAAAAACTCATTTAGGACCTGCACTTACGAAGGGGGTAGGCAGCTGTATATCAGGGAGTATCCCTTCTGAGAATAAAAACAGCTGGAGCTTGTTAAGGTAATTACACAGGGGAAAGGATAATGTACTGGGAACTCCTCACAAAAATCTCATTTGTGGTGAGGGGAGAGAGATAAAAGCTCATTTAGGAACGACATGAACATGCTGCATAGGTAGCTGTTTATCAGTAAATATCTCCACTGAGATTAAGAAAAGCAGTAGCTTACTAAATTAAGTCCTTCCTGGTATGGTTACTGTACTGGTACCTCCCCAAAAGAATCTGGATTGTGGTGAGGGAACAGAGAAAAAAGCTCATTTAGGACCTGCACTTACGAAGGGGGTAGGCAGCTGTATATCAGGGAGTAAACCTTCTGAGAATAAAAACAGCTGGAGATTGTTAAGGTAATTACACAGGGGAAAGGATAATGTACTGGGAACTCCTCAGAAGAATCTGATTTGTGGTGAGGGGAGAGAGATATAAGCTCATTTAGGAACGACATGAATATGCTGCTTAGGTAGCTGTTTATCAGTAAATATCTCCACTGAGATAAAGAAAAGCAGTGGCTTACTAAATTAAGTACTTCCTGGTATGGTTACTATACTGGTAACTCCCCTAAAGAATCTGGATTGTGGTGAGGGTACAGAGAAAAAAGCTCATTTAGGACCTGCACTTACGAAGGGGGTAGGCAGCTGTATATCAGTGAGTATCCCTTCTGAGAATAAAAACAGCTGGAGCTTGTTAAGGTAATTACACAGGGGAAAGGATAATGTACTGGGAACTCCTCAGAAGAATCTGATTTGTGGTGAGGGGAGAGAGATAAAAGCTCATTTAGGAACGATATGAACATGATGCATAGGTAGCTGTTTATCAGTAAATATCTCCTCTGAGATTAAGAAAAGCAGTGGCTTAATAAATTAAGTACTTCCTGGTATGGTTACTTTACTGGTAACTCCCCTAAATAATCTGGATTGTGGTGAGGGAACAGAGAAAAAAGCTCATTTAGGACCTGCACTTACGAAGGGGGTAGGCAGCTGTATATCAGGGAGTAAACCTTCTGAGAATAAAAACGGCTGGAGCTTGTTGAGGTAATTACACAGGGGAAAGGATAATGTACTGGGAACTCCTCAGAAGAATCTGATTTGTGGTGAGGGGAGAGAGATAAAAGCTCATTTAGGAACGACATGAACATGCTGCGTAGGTAGCTGTTTATGAGTCAATATCTCCACTGTGATTAAGAAAAGCAGTAGCTTAATAAATTAAGTACTTCCTGGTATGGTTACTGTACTGGTAACTCCCCAAAAGAATCTGGATTGTGGTGAGGGAACAGAGAAAAAATCTCTTTTAGGACCTGCACTTACGAAGGGGGTAGGCAGCTGTATATCAGGGATTATCCCTTCTGAGAATAAAAACAGCTGGAGCTTGTTAAGGTAATTACACAGGGGAAAGGATAATGTACTGGGAACTCCTCAGAAGAATCTGATTTGTGGTGAGGGGAGAGAGATAAAAGCTCATTTAGGAACGACATGAACATGCTGCATAGGTAGCTGTTTATCAGTAAATATCTCCACTGAGATTACGAAAAGCATTAGCTTAATAAATTAAGTACTTCCTGGTATGGTTACTGTACTGGTAACTCCCCTAAAGAATCTGGATTGTGGTGAGGGAACAGAGAAAAAAGCTCATTTAGGACCTGCACTTACGAAGGGGGTAGGCAGCTGTATATACGGGAGTAATCCTTCTGAGAATAAAAACAGCTGGAGCTTGTTTAGGTAATTACACAGGGGAAAGGATAATGTACTGGGAACTTCTCAGAAGAATCTGATTTGTGGTGAGGGGAGAGAGATAAAAGCTCATTTATGAATGACATGAACATGCTGCGTAGGTAGCTGTTTATCAGTAAATATCTCCACTGAGATTAAGAAAAGCAGTAGCTTAATAAATTAAGTACTTCCTGGTATGGTTACTGTACTGGTGACTCCCCAAAAGAATCTGGATTTTGGTGGGGGAACAGATAAAAAAGCTCAATTAGGACCTGCACTTACGAAGGGGTTAGGCAGCTGTATATCAGGGAGTATCCCTTCTGAGAATAAAAACAGCTGGAGCTTGTTAAGGTAATTACACAGGGGAAAGGATAATGTACTGGGAACTCCTCAGAAGAATCTGATTTATAGTGAGGGGAGAGAGATAAAAGCTCATTTAGGAACGACATGAACATGCTGCTTAGGTAGCTGTTTATCAGTAAATATTTCCACTGCGATTAAGAAAAGCAGTAGCTAAATAAATTAAGTACCTCCTGGTATGGGTACTGTACTGGTAACTCCCCTAAAGAATCTGGATTGTGGTGAGGGAACAGAGAAAAAATCTCATTTAGGACCTGGTCTTAGGAAGGGGGTAGGCAGCTGTATATCAGGGAGTATCCCTTCTGAGAATAAAAACAGCTGGAGCTTGTTAAGGTAATTACACAGGGGAAAGGATAATGTACTGGGACCTCCTCAGAAGAATCTGATTTATAGTGAGGGGAGAGAGATAAAAGCTCATTTAGGAACGACATGAACATGCTGCATAGGTAGCTGTTTATCAGTAAATATCTCCAATGAGATTAAGAAAAGCAGTAGCTTAAAAAATTAAGTACTTCCTGGTATGGTTACTGTACTGGTAACTCCCCGAAAGAATCTGGATTGTGGTGAGAGAACAGAGAATAAATCTCATTTAGGACCTGCACTTACGAAAGGGGTAGGCAGCTGTATATCAGGTAGTAAACCTTCTGAGAATAAAAACAGCCGGAGCTTGTTAAGGTTTTTACACAGGGGAAAGGATAATGTACTGGGAACTCCTCAGAAGAATCTGATTTTGGTAAGGGGAGAGAGATAAAAGCTCATTTAGGAACGACATAAACATGCTGCTTAGGTAGCTGTTTAAAAGTAAATATCTCCACTGAGATTAAGAAAAGCAGTAGCTTAATAAATTAAGTACTTCCTGGTATGATTACTGTACTGGTAACTCCCCAAAAGAATCTGGACCTGCACTTACGAAGGGGGTAGGCAGCTGTATATCAGGGAGTAAACCTTTTGAGAATAAAAACAGCTGGAGCTTGTTAAGGTAATTACACACGGGAAAGGATAATGTACTGGGAACTCCTCAGAAGAATCTGATTTTAGTAAGGGGAGAGAGATAAAAGCCATTTAGGAACGACATAAACATGCTGCGTAGGTAGCTGTTTAAAAGTAAATATCTCCACTGAGGTTAAGAAAAGCAGTAGCTTAATAAATTAAGTACTTCCTGGTATGGTTACTGCACTGGTAACTCCCCAAAAGAATCTGGATTTTATTGAGGGAACAGAGAAAAAAGCTCATTTAGGACCTGCACTTGTGAAGGGGGTAGGCAGCTGTATATCAGGGAGTATCCCTTCTGAGAATAAAAACAGCTGGATCTTGTTAAGGTAATTACACAGGGGAAAGGATAATGTACTGGGAACTCCTCAGAAGAATCTGATTTGTGGTGAGGGGAGTGAGATAAAAGCTCATTTAGGAACGATATGAAAATGCTGCATAGGTAGCTGTTTATCAGTAAATATCTCCAGTGAGATTAAGAAAAGCAGTAGCTTAATAAATTAAGTACTTCCTGATATGGTTACTGTACCGGTAACTCCCCAAAAGAATCTGGATTGTGGTGAGGGAACAGAGAAAAGAGCTCATTTAGGACCTGCACTTACGAAGGGGTAGGCAGCTGTATATCAGGGAGTAAAACACTGAGAATAAAAAGAGCTGGAGCTTGTTAAGGTAATTACACAGGGGAAAGGATGATGTACTGGGAACTAATCAGAAGAATCTGATTTGTGGTGAGGGGAGAGAGATAAAAGCTCATATAGGAACCACATGAAAATGCTGCATAGGTAGCTGTTTATCAGTAAATATCTCCAGTGAGATTAAGAAAAGCAGTAGCTTAATAAATTAAGTACTTCCTGATATGGTTACTGTACTGGTAACTCCCCAAAACAATCCGGATTGTTTTGAGGGAACAGAGAAAAAACCGTATTTAGGACCTGCACTTACAAAGGGGGTAGGCAGCTGTATATCAGGGAGTATCCCTTCTGAGAATAAAAACAGCTGGAGCTCGTTAAGGTAATTACACAGGGGAAAGGATAATGTACTGGGAACTTCTCAGAAGAATCTGATTTGTGGTGAGGGGAGAGAGATAAAATATCATTTACGAACGACATGAACATGCTGCGTAGGTAGCTGTTTATCAGTAAATATCTCCACTGAGATTAAGAAAACCAGTAGCTTAATAAATTAAGTACTTCCTGGTATGGTTATTGTACTGGAAACTCCCCAGAAGAATCTGGATTGTGGTGAGGGAACAGAGAAAAAAGCTCATTTAGGACCTGCACTTACAAAGGGGGTAGGCAGCTGTATATCAGGGAGTATCCCTTCTGAGAATAACAACAGCTGGAGCTTGTTAAGGTAATTACACAGGGGAAAGGATAATGTGCTGGGGACTCCTCAGAAGAATCTGATTTGTGGTGAGGGGAGAGAGAAAAAGCTCATTTAGGAACGACATGAAAATGCTGCGTAGGTAGCTGATTATCAGTAAATATCTCCACTGAGATTAAGAAAAGCAGTAGCTTAATAAATTAAGTACTTCCTGGTATGGTTACTATACTGGTAACTCCCCAAAAGAATCTGGATTGTGGTGAGGGAACAGAGAAAAAAGCTCATTTATGACCTGCACTTACGAAGGGGGTAGGCAGCTGTATATCAGGGAGTAAACCTTCTGAGAATAAAAACAGCTGGGGCATGTTAAGGTAAATACACAGGGGATAGGATAATGTACTGGGAACTCCTCAGAAGAATCTGATTTGTGGTGAGGGGAGAGAGATTAAAGCTCATTTAGGAACGACATAAACATGCTGCTTAGGTAGCTGTTTAAAAGTAAATATCTCCACTGAGATTAAGAAAAGCATTAGCTTAATAAATTAAGTACTTCCTGGTATGGTTAGTGTACTGGTAACTCCCCAAAAGAATCTGGATTTTGGTGAGGGAACAGAGAAAAAAGCTCATTTATTACCTGCAGTTACGAAGGCGGTAAGCAGCTGTATATCAGGGAGTACCCTTTTGAGAATAAAACAGCTGGAGCTTGTTAAGGTAATTACACAGGGGAAAGGATAATGTACTGGGAACTCCTCAGAAGAATCTGATTTTGGTAAGGGGAGAGAGATAAAAGCTCATTTAGGAACGACATGAACATGCTGCATATGTAGCTGTTTATCAGTAAATATCTCCAATAAGATTAAGAAAAGCAGTAGCTTAATAAACTAAGTACTTCCTGGTATGGATAATGTACTGGTAACTCCCCAAAAGAATCTGGATTGCGGTGAGGGAACAGAGAAAAAAGCTCATTTAGGACCTGCACTTGTGAAGGGGGTAGGCAGCTGTATATCAGGGAGTATCCCTTCTGAGAATAAAAACAGCTGGAGCTTGTTAAGGTAATTACACAGGGGAAAGGATAATGTACTGGGAACTCCTCAGAAGAATCTGATTTGTGGTGAGGGGAGAGAGATAAAAGCTCATTTAGGAACGACATGAAAATGCTGCATAGGTAGCTGTTTATCAGTAAATATCTCCAGTGAGATTAAGAAAAGCAGTAGCTTAATAAATTAAGTACTTCCTGATATGGTTACTGTACTGGTAACTCCCCAAAACAATCTGGATTGTTTTGAGGGAACAAAGAAAAAACCATATTTAGGACCTGCACTTACAAAGGGGGTAGGCAGCAGTATATCAGGGAGTAAACCTTCTGAGAATAAAAACAGCTGGAGCTTGTTAAGGTAATTACACAGGGGAAAGGATAATATACTGGGAACTTCTCAGAAGAATCTGATTTGTGGTGAGGGGAGAGAGATAAAATATCATTTACGAACGACATGAACATGCTGCGTAGGTAGCTGTTTATCAGTAAATATCTCCACTGAGATTAAGAAAACCAGTAGCTTAATAAATTAAGTACTTCCTGGTATGGTTATTGTACTGGAAACTCCCCAGAAGAATCTGGATTGTGGTGAGGGAACAGAGAAAAAAGCTCATTTAGGACCTGCACTTACGAAGGGGGTAGGCAGCTGTATATCAGGGAGTATCCCTTCTGAGAATAAAAACAGCTGGAGCTTGTTAAGGTAATTACACAGGGGAAAGGATAATGTGCTGGGAACTCCTCAGAAGAATCTGATTTGTGGTGAGGGGAGAGAGAAAAAGCTCATTTAGGAACGTCATGAAAATGCTGCGTAGGTAGCTGAGTATCAGTAAATATCTCCACTGAGATTAAGAAAAGCAGTAGCTTAATAAATTAAGTACTTCCTGGTATGGTTACTGTTGGGGTTCTGGACACCCCCTTTCTCCCCCCACGGGGAGAATGGTAACCACAAACTCTATGAAAGTGCACCCAGCCTGGCCCTCCGCCAGCGGAAGGCCAAAGGCGTGCTCACATGGGCAAACGCTAAGTTGAGGACAGGTTGCTGAAGCTTCCCCTCCCCCCAGTTCCCCCCACATGTTACCGAAGGCGGAGGCGAAAAGGAAGGCATCAGGGACACGCTGCGGTGGTGGAATGCGTCTCAAAGACTTTAATATGGAAGGGCACTTATATAGAAGTAATGGCGGGAAAGAAAGGGGGCTGGCCAAAGGGTCAGTCATAGGCTAGGGGTCACGTTCATCAAGTGACATCACGAAACTTCCCTTTGTGGGCGGGACAACCCCATCATTTTGGCACGCAAGTGTTCACCTCCCAAGGGGTGGAGGTCAAAAGGTGGGAGGGGCTTCTATTGTCCCAGGGCTGGTGGAAGGGCAGTCTTTCCCAGGCCATAATAATCCCCAACATCTCCCCCTTTTTGTTTTTTTCAATAAGCAGGGGATGCTGTAAACACATGGCATGTGTGGGCATAAGGCAAATGCTGACATAAGATCTGTGGGGCCCCTTCCACAAAACTGGGGTGAGGGGTAGGTAAGGGTCCATCCATCTGGCTATGTCCAGAAGTCAGAATCCTCAGCTGGTTTCTGCCAAGTGCAGGAAGGTGCAGACAGCAGCCCTCTTTTGTTGGTGAGGTAGAAGCTGAAACTCTGGCATTCCCGGCAGTTCACAGTAGCTGATAACTCAAACATAAGTGATTAGTAAAACATTCTTTTATATAAACATTGAAGCCAAGGTGTTAAACCTTTCCATTTACCCTTTTAAACATTTCTATCATAAAACATTGGGGTTGAGTGTCAATACCCTCAGCTTCTCTTTTCTTTCCAACGGGACTCCCCAAGTCTAGCAGCAGGGGGAGAGGAAAGGAAGAAGCATGGTGCAAAATTCCTTTGGTTTCTTTGTGTGACGCTGTAGGCAGTATTGCCACAGCAAAACATTGAGCCATGAGATGCTCAAGAAGGAATCTAGAAAGCAAACAAGGAAAGGAAGCTTGGTTGCTTCCTACCGTAGGCAGTCCTACTTTCCATGAGCCATGAGATGCTCAAGAAGGAATCTAGAAAGCAGACAAGGAAAGGAAGCTTGGTTGCCTCCTACCGTAGGCAGTCCTACTTTCCATATTTTCATGGGAGAGCAGAAGTCCAACATGGTCCTCCTTTTCCTGGAGAAAACAAGAAAACATTTCTCCAGAGTGGGTGCTCTGGGTTTAATTTTCCAATCTGGAAAAACACATGTACTGTACTCCATCCCACACTGATTCGGGATGATTTAAAATTTCTGGATAATTAACATAAGCATAACTAATCCTTAATTAATCCTAGGGAATCCTTAATTAATCCTGGGGAATACCTCCCCCTTTTGTTTTTTTAAAATTATGACACCGGCGGCCACCAGGCAGGGAGTATGGATGGAGGTCTCGTCTTCTGTAGCTACTTCCTGCTCTCAAGGGGGCGATGTAAATCAAGGGCCCCTGGTCAGCCTGGCAGTCCGGTGTAGCTGGCAAAAAGTCCCCATCATTACCATGAGTATGGTCACTAGGGCCAGAGAGCGCTATGGTTTTCTCCAGCCCCCCCTGAGTCTTTGGGCATACCCAGAAGTTTCCAAGGCTGGTGCCTCCAGGGTTCAGGCCTGTGTTAGGGTGACGACTGTGAACAGCAAATTTCCAATTGGTGATCTCAGCAAGAGATGTTACTCTGTCGAAAGACACTTTTGAAAAGGTCAGGCAAAGTATCGACAAGTTCTCAGAGCTGGTTTGCATGAATGGCATAGAACACACCCTGGGCATAAGCCAGGAACAGTTCCCTTTTGGAGCATAAACCCAATTGTAAAGTGAACAGGTAAGGAGAAACGACTGAAAGAAGTGGTTAATGATAGAAAGCTGGTTTGGCATAGCCAGTCAGAGGCAAAATAAATAAATATATATATACACCTACATACAACTGGCAGAAAAGAAGAAAATGGACAGGAATTATCCCTCTCGATTTCCCGGCTCTGATCCATTTTGAAAGGGTGAAACAAGGCAGCTCCCTTTAGGATAGTATGGCACCATTCTCCTCTCACTCCACTCCACCTTTCCGTCTCCTGGACTGGCTAAGTCCCAGGAATTTTAACGTTTGTGGCTGGAATTGCATTTTTCCATCCGCGTTTGAACTCGGGGCCTGAGCACTGTCCATGAGCACTTTCGCTCAAGGCTAGTGCTCTACCACTTGAGTCACGGTGCTGCTTCAGCCTTTTGCTCGCTCTCTGTGGTTGAGCTCTCAATCTGGCTCTTTGCTGTTTAACTGGGAGGTGGGATTTTGGAGAGATTTTTTTTCTTTTGCCCGGGCTGGCTTTGAACTATCCAGGGAGTCATAGTCCTACAAGCCCTTTTTATTCCCAATTGAGCAACAAGGAAAAAACACAACAGAGATAATCCATTTGTAACTCGTTGAGAACTGACCAAAAACTGCTTGTGAAGGTTTGGCTATAACACTTAGAAAACATGAGATTTACATGCCATCAACTTGAATCACGCCATTGAATCCCACTGGCAAGTGAAAGAGAACACAGATAAATGACAACCAAGGGCAAAGGGTTAAAGCATTGTGGAATCCTCAGTCTCGGAAGTGGCTGCGTCCCTCATCCCCATTTGGCAAGTTCCATGCCATGCGATGGGGAACTCGAGGCAAGGCTGTAGTGGTTTCTCTTGCTCGCATCTTGCTCTGGGTTGCCTGCAAAATTTCTATATAGATTGGTTAGGGTGTTCAAAAATTTTCAGCACTTCTGGCTCTGGTATATCGATGCCCTTCTGGTTTAAGCAGGGTGAAAAGACTTTCTTAATCACAAAATTCAAAGACTTTCTTAATCCCAAAATTTTACCTGGCTAGCTGTGACCACTAACATAACTATGGTGATTTAACCTGGAGTAACTGTTAAGATGGAACTATTCACATCCTACTCAAGGCTCATAAATCATTCGAGCAGCTTCCAATGGGAGAGAGAGCAAAGAATCATTAGTAGTGAAACAAGGCAGTTTGGGAACAGAATGTGGTGGCATCTTCCTATATCCAGGAGCTGCGACCGTCCATGCGGCTAGAACATCTGACCACCTGTATCCTATAAAGCAGTATATTAATCCTGGGTCAGGAAAGTTGAGGTTAATAGTCACATTTGTATGAAGCAATCTCAATTTCTTGATCTTGAGAGGTTATGAGAACACAGGAGAGAAAATGGGAAGGTAAAATCTTAATTTATGCCAAAGAGTTGTTAAGGCTACATGCACACTTAACTTTTAACACACTGAGTATAAAATAACATGCTGATTTTATACCATTGTGCTTTTACTACATGCTGCATATTTGAACCTTATGGAAACACACTGAATATAAAATAACATACTGGTGTACTTTTACCACATGTTGTATATTTGAACCTTATGGAAATTTTTATAGGCACCTTTATCTCCATCGAACACCGGGATGGAAACCTATTGTTATGCTTTTAAATCTTACCAACAACCACACGCACGCGCGCGCACACACACACACACACAAAAATACCTGAGCGCTCTTTAAAATTGCTTTGATTGGCCATTTAAATTTTCTGGAATTCCAGCGGCAAATGATATTAATTTGCCCATAATAGAACCACGTGGTTGAATAAAAAACAAAAGGGAAACCTGTTAATTACACACTCCCAACATGACAATTTTTAAATCACAGTGGACAAGCAAACCCTTTTATCCATCTAGAAAAACTCCAGTTGATTTTATATCTTTGAACTGGTAAACATGGAAGTTCAATCAAATTACCTATTGCTGTATCAAAACTCTTTGTTTTCCTTTTAATATTCCATTTTAGTTTATAACTTCAGACTTTCCTGGCTCCAACCCCATCTGCAGCTGTGAGTCTGACACAGAGAGAACGTGCAGGCAAGCACAGCGGGGTGCTTGCCTCTCTCACCTGCAGCGCAATCGGCCAGCCCAGGCGAGCCTGGCACGCCCCTCACCTGGGGGGAATGGGTGGGGCCCCGCCTCCAATATGGCGTGCCCCATTGTGCTCCACGTGTGTGTTAAGTCAGAGAAATCAGGATTCAACCAACTCACCCGAATTTCTGAGCTTAACGACCATCGGCAGGCATAAAGCAGTTTGCCGGGCTGCAGCCACTCCGGGGCTGCTGCCGCCGCTGCTGCCGCCCGAGCACCCCAGCGGGACACCGTCCCATGGTCTAAACTGCACGCCACGCCCTTTTTTCTTTTTTTTTTTTTCCATCCGCGGGCTGGGGCCGCACTGGCTCCAGCCCAGCCATTGTAAATACAAGTCTGGCCAAAGCAGCAGCCATCCCTAACGCTCTGCCGCTGCCATGCCACAGCTTCCCACATGGTGGAACCGCGCTACCGCCACGCCGTGCAATGCTACCGCAAAAGACGCCTGGTGCCGCCCGGGGCCACACGAGCCCCAGCCCACGCACCTCGCAAACCCGGGGTGGCGCGGAGCACAGTGTACTCACGCTCAGCCCGCGCAAGCCAAACCGCTCCGGCGCTCGGCCACCCACTGCTTCTCAAGCGCCACTGCGGGTGCCTGCCGTCTGGCCCGGGGTGCACAGAGCAGAACTAACCGACCCCAGCCCGGGGTCGCATTCCTCTTGCTCCGGCCCCACTGCTCCACTGACATGTTTCCGCGGGAAGCGCGCCCCGCTCCCTCCGCCACCTGGCGCCAAATCGCCACGGCGGGGCAACTCTCTGGCGCCGCGTCCCGCGAGCCCATGTCTCCATGCTTCTGCCCCGTCTGGATGGGCAGGACCCTACTCTAAAACCCTACTTAGCAATCTGTGGGGATACTGTACCCCGAACTTCTCGGCCGTACAATTCGGTCCCCGTTCGGGCGCCATTTATGTTGGGGTTCTGGACACCCCCTTTCTCCCCCCAAGGGGAGAATGGTAACCACAAACTCTATGAAAGAGCACCCAGCCTGGCCCTCCGCCAGCGGAAGGCCAAAGGCGTGCTCACATGGGCAAACGCTAAGTTGAGGACGGGTTGCTGAAGCTTCCCCTCCCCCCAGTTCCCCCCACATGTTACCGAGGGCGGAGGCGAAAAGGAAGGCATCAGGGACACGCTGCGGTGGTGGAATGCGTCTCAAAGACCTTAATATGGAAGGGCACTTATATAGAAGTAATGGCGGGAAAGAAAGGGGGCTGGCCAAAGGGTCAGTCATAGGCTAGGGGTCACGTTCATCAAGTGACATCAAGAAACTTCCCTTTGTGGGCGGGACAACCCAATCATGGTGGCACGCACGTGTTCACCTCCCAAGGGGTGGAGGTCAAAAGGTGGGAGGGGCTTCTATTGTCCCAGGGCTGGTGGAAGGGCAGTCTTTCCCAGGCCATAATAATCCCCAACAGTTACTGTACTGGTAACTCCCCCAAAGAATCTGGATTGTGGTGAGTGAACAGAGAAAAAAGCACATTTAGGACCTGCACTTACGAAGGGTGTAGGCAGCTGTATATCAGGGAGTATCCCTTCTGAGAATAAAAACAGCTGGAGCTTGTTAAGGTAATTACACAGGGGAAAGTGTAATGTACTGGGAACACCTCAGAAGAATCTGATTTGTGGTGAGGGGAGAGAGATAATAGCTAAATTTAGGAACGACATGAACATGCTGCATAGGAAGCTCTTTATCAAAAAATATCTCCACTGAGATTAAGAAAAGCAGTAGCTTAATAAATTAGGTACTTCCTGGTATGTTAACTGTACTGGTAACTCCCCAAAAGAACCTGGATTTTGATGAGGGAACAGAGAAAAAAGCTCATTTAGGACCTGCACTTACGAAGGGGGTAGGCAGCTGTATATCAGGGAGTAAACCTTCTCAGAATAAAAACAGCTGGAGCTTGTTAAGATAATTACACAGGGGAAAGGATAATGTACTGGGAACTCCTCAGAAGAATTTGATTTGTGGTGAGGGGAGAGAGATAAAAGCTCTTTTAAAACGACATGAACATGCGGCGTAGGTAGCTGTTTATTAGTAAATATCTCCACTGAGATTAAGAAAAGCAGTAGCTTAATAAATTAAGTACTTCCTGGTATGGTTACTGTACTGGTAACTCCCAAAAAGAATCTGGATTGTGGTGAGGGAACAGAGAAAAACGCTCATTTAGGACCAGCACTTACGAAGGGGGTAGGCAGCAGTATATCACGGAGTAAACCTTCTGAGAATAAAAACAGCTGGAGCTTGTTAAGGTAATTACACAGGGGAAAGGATAATGTACTGGGAACTTCTCAGAAGAATCTGATTTGTGGTGAGGGGAGAGAGATAAAAGCTCATTTAGGAACGACATGAACATGCTGCGTAGGTAGCTGTTTATCAGTAAATATCTCCACTGAGATTAAGAAAAGCAGTAGCTTAATAAATTAAGTACTTCCTGATATGGTTACTGTACTGGTAACTCGCCAAAAGAATCTGGATTGTGGTGAGTGAACAGAGAAAAAAGCTCATTTAGGACCTGCAATTACGAAGGGGGTAGGCAGCTGTATATCAGGGAGTAAACCTTCTGAGAATAAAAACGTCTGGAGCTTGTTAAGGTAATTACAGAGGGGAAAGGATAATGTACTGGGAACTCTTCAGAAGAATCTGATTTGTGGTGAGGGGAGAGAGATAAATCTCATTTAGGAACGACATGAACATGCTGCGTAGGTAGCTGTTTATCAGTAAATATCTCCACTGAGATTAAGAAAAGCAGTAGCTTACTAAATTAAGTACTTCCTGGTATGGTTACTGAACTGGTAACTCCACAAAAGAATCTGGATAGTGGTGAGGGAACAGAGAAAAAAGCTCATTTAGGACCTGCACTTACGAAGGGTGTAGGCAGCTGTATATCAGGGAGTATCCCTTCTGAGAATAAATACAGCTGGAGCTTGTTCAGGAAATTACACAGGGGAAAGGTAATATACTGGGTACTCCTCAGAAGAATCTGATTTGTGGTGAGGGGAGAGAGATAAATCTCATTTAGGAACGACATGAACATGCTGCGTAGGTAGCTGATTATCAGTAAATATCTCCACTGAGATTAAGAAAAGCAGTAGCTTAATAAATTAAGTACTTCCTGGTATGGTTACTAGTCTGGTAACTCCCCAAAAGAATCTGGATTGTGGTGAGGGAACAGAGAAAAAAGCTCATTTAGGACCTGCACTTACAAAGGGGGTAGGCAGCTGTATATCAGGGAGTAAACCTTCTGAGAATAAAAACAGCTGGAGCATGTTAAGGTAAATACACAGGGGAAAGGATAATGTACTGGGAACTAATCAGAAGAATCTGATTTGTGGTGAGGGGAGAGAGATAAAAGCTCATATAGGAACCACATGAAAATGCTGCATAGGTAGCTGTTTATCAGTAAATATCTCCACTGAGATTAAGAAAAGCAGTAGCTTAATAAATTAAGTACTTCCTGGTATGGTTACTGTACTGGTAACTCCCGCAAACAATCTGGATTGTGGTGAGTGAACAGAGAAAAAAGCACATTTAGGACCTGCACTTACGAAGGGTGTAGTCAGCTGTATATCAGGGAGTATCCATTCTGAGAATAAAAACAGCTGGAGCTTGTTAAGGTAATTACACAGGGGAAAGGATAATGTACTGGGAACTCCTCAGAAGAATCTGATTTGTGGTGAGGGGAGAGAGATAAAAGCTCATTTAGGAAGGACATGTAAATGCTGCATAGGTAGCTGTTTATCAGTAAATATCTCCAGCGTGATTAAGAAAAGCAGTAGCTTAATAAAATATGTACTTCCTGATATGGTTACTGTACTGGTAACTCCCCGAAAAAATCTGGAATGTGGTGAGGGAACAGAGAAAAAAGCTCATTTAGGACCTGCACTTACGAAGGGGGTAGGCAGCTGAATATAAGGGAGTTAACCTTCTGAGAAGAAAAACAGCTGGAGCTTGTTAAGGTAATTACACATGGGAAAGGATAATGTACTGGGAACTCCTCAGAAGAATCTGATTTGTTGTCAGGGGAGAGAGATAAAAGCTCATGAATATGCTGCATAGGTAGCTGTTTATCAGTAAATATCTCCACTGATATTAAGAAAAGCAGTAGCTTTACAAATTAAGTACTTCCTGGTATGATTACAGTACTGGTAACTCGCCAAAAGAATCTGGATTGTGGTGAGTGAACAGAGAAAAAAGCTCATTTAGGACCTGCAATTACGAAGGGGGTAGGCAGCTGTATATCAGGGAGTAAACCTTCTGAGAATAAAAACATCTGGAGCTTGTTAAGGTAATTACACAGGGGAAAGGATAATGTACTGGGAACTCTTCAGAAGAATCTGATTTGTGGTAAGGGGAGAGAGATAAAGGCTCATTTAGGAACAACATGTACATGCTGCGTAGGTAGCTGTTTATCAGTAAATATCTCCACTGAGATTAAGCAAAGCAGTAGCTTAATAAATTAAGTACTTCCTGGTATGGTTACTATACTGGTAACTCCCCAAAAGAATGTGGAATGTGGTGAGGGAACAGAGAAAAAAGCTCAATTAGGACCTGCACTTACGAAGGGGTAGGCAGCTGTATATCAGGGAGTATCCCTTCTGAGAATAGAAACAGCTGGAGCTTGTTAAGTTAATTACACAGAGGAAAGGATAATGTACTGGGAACTCCTCAGAAGAATCTGATTTGTGGTGAGGGGAGAGAGATAAATGCTCATTTAGGAAGGACATGAACATGCTGCGTAGGTAGCTGTTTATCAGTAAATATCTCCACTGAGATTAAGAAAAGCTGTAGCTTAATAAATTAAGTACTTCCTGCTATGGTTAGTGTACTGGTAACTCCCCAATAGAATCTGGATTGTGGTGAGGGAACAGAGAAAAAAGCTCATTTAGGACCTTCACTTACGAAGCTGGTAGGCAGCTGTTTATCAGGGAGTATCCCTTCTGAGAATAAAAACAGCTGGAGCTTGTTAAGGTAATTACACAGGGGAAAGCATAATGTACTGGGAACTCCTCAGAAGAATCTGATTTGTGGTGAGGGGAGAGAGAAAAAACCTCATTTATTAACGACATGAACATGCTGCGTAGATAGCTGTTTATCAGGAAATATCTCCACTGAGATTAAGAAAAGCAGTAGCTTAATAAATTAACTACTTCCAGGTATGGATACTGTACTAGTAACTCCCCAAAAGAATCTGGATTGTGGTGAGGGAACAGAGAAAAAAGCTCATTTAGGACCTGCACTTACGAAGGGAGTAGGCAGCTGTATATCAGGGATTATCTCTTCTGAGAATTAAAACCGCTGGAGCTTGTTAAGGTAATTACACAGGGGAAAGGATAATGTACTGGGAACTCCTCAGAAGAATCTGATTCGTGGTGAGGGTACAGAGATAAAAGCTCATTTAGGAACGAAATGAACATGCTGCATAGGTAGGTGTTTATCAGTAATTATCTCCACTGAGATTAGAGAAAAGCAGTAGCTTAATAAATTAAGTCCTTCCTGGTATAGTTACTGTACTGGTAACTCCCCAAATGAATCTGGATGGTGGTGAGGGTACAGAGAAAAAAGCTCTTTTAGGACCTGCACGTACGAAGGCGGTAGGCAGCTGTATATCAGGGAATAAACGTTCTGAGAATAAAAACAGCTGGAGCTTGTTATGGTAATTACACAGGGGAAAGGATAATGTACTGGGAACTCCTCAGAAGCATCTGATGTGTGGCGAGGGGAGAGAGATAAAAGCTCATTTAGGAACGACATGAACATGCTGCGTAGGTAGCTGTTTATCAGTAAATATCTCCACTGAGATTAAGAAAAGCAGTAGCTTAATAAATTAAGTACTTCCTGGTATGGTTACTGTACTGGTAACTCCCCAAAAGAATCTGGATTGTGGTGAGGGAACAGAGAAAAAAGCTCATTTAGGACCTGCACTTACGAAGTGGGTAGGCAGCTGTATACCAGGGAATAAACCTTCTGAGAATAAAAACAGCTGGAGCTTGTTAAGGTAATTACACAGGGGAAAGGATAATGTACTGGGATCTCCTCAGAAGAATCTGATTTGTGGTGAGGGGAGAGAGATAAAAGCTCATTTAGGAACGAAATGAACATGCTGCGTAGATAGCTGTTTATCAGGAAATATCTCCACTGAGATTAAGAAAAGCAGTAGCTTAATAAATTAACTACTTCCTGGTATGGATACTGTACTGGTAACTTCCCAAAAGAATCTGGATTGTGGTGAGGGAACAGAGAAAAAGCTCATTTAGGACCTGCACTTACGAAGGGGGTAGCCAGCTGTATATCAGGGAGTATCTCTTCTGAGAATAAAAACAGCTGGAGCTTGTTAAGGTAATTACACAGGGGAAAGGATAATGTACTGGGAACTCCTCAGAAGAATCTTATTTATGGTGAGGGGAGAGAGATAAAAGCACATTTAGGAATGACGATGAACATGGTGCATAGGTAGCTGTTTATCAGTAAATATCTCCACTGAGATTAAGAAAAGCAGTAGCTTAATAAATTAAGTACTTCCTGGTATGGTTACTGTACTGGAAACTCCCCAAAAGAATCTGGATTATGGTGAGGAACAGAGATCAAAGCTAATTTAGGACCTGCACTTACGAAGGGGGTAGGCAGCTGTATATCAGGGAGTATCCCTTCTGAGAATAAAAACAGCTGGAGCTTGTTAAGATAATTACACAGGGGAAAGGAGAATGTACTGGGAACTCCTCAGAAGAATCTGATTTGTGGTTAGGGGAGAGAGATTAAAGCTCATTTAGGAACGACATGAACATGCTGCATACGTAGCTCTTTTTCAGTAAATATCTCCACTGAGATTAAGAAACGCAGTAGCTTAATAAATTAAGTACTTCCTGGTATGGTTACTGTACTGGTAACTCCCCAAAAGAATCTGGATTGTGGTGAGGGAACAGAGAAAAAACGCATTTAGGACCTGCACTTACGAAGGGGGTCGGCAGCTGTATATCAGGGAGTAAACCTTCTGAGAATAAAAACAGCTGGAGCTTGTTAAGGTAATTACACAGGGGAAAGGATAATGTACTGGGAACTCCTCAGAAGAATCTGATTTGTGGTGAGGGGAGAGAGATAAAAGCTCATTTAGGAACGACATGAACATGCTGCGTAGGTAGCTGTTTATCAGTAAATATCTCCACTGAGATTAAGAAAAGCAGTAGCTTAATAAATTAAGTACTTCCTGGTATGGTTACTGTACTGGTAACTCCCCAAAAGAATTTGGATTGTGGTGTGGGAACAGAGAAAAAATCTCATTTAGGAGCTGCACTTACGAAGGGGGTAGGCAGCTGTATATCATGGAGTAAACCTTCTGAGAATAAAAACAGCTGGAGCTTGTTAAGGTAGTTACAGAAGGGAAAGGATAATGTACTGGGATCTCCTCAGAAGAATCTGATTTGTGGTGAGGGGAGAGAGATAAAAGCTCATTTAGGAACGACATGAACATGCTGCGTAGGTAGCTGTTAATCATTAAATATCTCCACTGAGATTAAGAAAAGCAGTAGCTTAATAAATTAAGTACTTCCTGGTATGGTTACTGTACTGGTAACTCCCAAAAAGAATCTGTATTGTGGTGACTGAACAGAGAAAAAAGCTCATTTAGGACCTGCACTTACGAAGGGGGTAGGCAGCTGTATATCAGGGAGTATCCTTTCTGAGAATAAAAACAGCTGAAGCTTGTTAAGGTAATTACACAGGGGAAAGGATAATGTACTGGGAACTCCTCAGTAGAATCTGATTTGTGGTGAGGGGAGAGAGATAAAAGCTCATTTAGGAAGGACATGAACATGCTGCGTAGGTAGCTGTTTATCAGTAAATATCTCCACTGAGATTAAGAAAAGCTGTAGCTTAATAAATTAAGTACTTCCTGGTATGGTTAGTGTACTGGTAACTCCCCAATAGAATCTGGATTGTGGTGAGGGAACAGAGAAAAAAGCTCATTTAGGACCTTCACTTACAAAGCTGGTAGGCAGCTGTTTATCAGGGAGTATCCCTTCTGAGAATAAAAACAGCTGGAGCTTGTTAAGGTAATTACACAGGGGAAATGATAATGTACTGGGAACTCCTCAGAAGAATCTGATTTGTGGTGAGGGGAGAGAGATAAAAGCTCATTTATTAACGACATGAACATGCTGCGTAGATAGCTGTTTATCAGGAAATATCTCCACTGAGATTAAGAAAAACAGTAGCTTAATAAATTAACTACTTCCAGGTATGGATACTGTACTGGTAACTCCCCAAAAGAATCTGGATTGTGGTGAGGGAACAGAGAAAAAAGCTCATTTAGGAACTGCACTTACGAAGGGGGTAGGCAGCTGTATATCAGGGATTATCGCTTCTGAGAATTTAAACCGCTGGAGCTTGTTAAGGTAATTACACAGGGGAAAGGATAATGTACTGGGAACTCCTCAGACGAATCTGATTTGTGGTGAGGGGAGAGAGATAAAAGCACATTTAGGAATGACATGAACATGCTGCATAGGTAGCTGTTTATCAGTAAATATCTCCACTGAGATTAAGAAAAGCAGTAGCTTAATAAATTAAGTACTTTCTGGTATGGTTACTGTACTGGTAACTCCCCAAAAGAATCTGGATTGTTGTGAGGGAACAGAGAAAAAAGCTCATTTAGGACCTGCACTTACGAAGGGGGTAGGTAGCTGTATATCAGGGAGTAAACTTTCTGAGAATAAAAACAGCTGGAGCTTGTTAAGGTAATTACACAGGGGAAAGGATAATGTACTGGGGACTCCTCAGAAGAATCTGATTTGTGGTGAGGGGAGAGAGATAAAAGCTCATTTAGGAAGGACATGAACATGCCGCGTAGGTAGCTGTTTATCAGTAAATATCTCCACTGGGATTAAGAAAAGCTGTAGCTTAATAAATTAAGTACTTCCCGGTATGGTTAGTGTACTGGTAACTCCCCAATAGAATCTGGATTGTGGTGAGGGAACAGAGAAAAAAGCTCATTTAGGACCTTCACTTACGAAGCTGGTAGGCAGCTGTTTATCAGGGAGTATCCCTTCTGAGAATAAAAACAGCTGGAGCGTGTTAAGGTAATTACACAGGGGAAAGGATAATGTACTGGGAACTCCTCAGAAGAATCTGATTTGTGGTGAGGGGAGAGAGATAAAAGCTCATTTAGGAACGACATGAAAATGCTGCATAGGTAGCTGTTTATCATTAAATATATCCACTGAGATTAAGAAAAGCAGTAGCTTAATAAATTAACTACTTCCTGGTATGGTTACTGTACTGGTAACTCCCCAAAAGAATCTGGATGGTGGTGAGAGAACAGAGAAAAATGCTCATTTAATACCTGCACTTACGAAGGGGTTAGGCAGCTGTATATCAGGGAGTATCCCTTCTGAGAATAAAAACAGCTGGAGCTTGTTAAGGTAATTACACATGGGAAAGCATAATGTACTGGGAACTATTCAGAAGAATCTGATTTGTGGTGAGGGGAGAGAGATAAAAGCTCATTTAGGAACGACATGAACATGCTGCTTAGGTAGCTGTTTATCAGTAAATATCTCCACTGAGATTAAGAAAAGCAGTAGCTTAATAAGTTAAGTACTTCCTGGTATGGTTACTGTAGGGGTAACTCCCAAAAGTATCTGGATTGTGGTGAGGGAACAGAGAAAAAAAGCTCATTTAGGACCTGCACTTACGAAGGGGTTAGGCAGCTGTATATCAGGGAGTATCCCTTCTGAGA